>NC_133655.1:249412237-249662734 GCF_009905375.1 Apium graveolens
TAAACTACACCAACTACAACTTTAACAATTATATGTATACTTTTTATGTTTTTTACTTATATAACATATGTTCCACTTCCGAATTATTACGAAGAATTGAAAGATGAGCCTTATCTCGTTCTTTTTCCGCAACTGATTCATAGTCACACCACCGATTGGACCAGAAATTTTTTCTTCATCTTTCGGAAGACCGACTGTTCTACTACTCCAGCTACAGAACTCACTGCAAAATTCTATTAAGTCTTCTTTGAGGTAACCTTCAGCTATAGAACCTTCTGGATAAAAATCGGTTTCTTATATAACTCTTCAATATTTTATTGAATCGGTTCAAATGGAAACATCCATCTATAAAAAACCGGTCCACTAATCACAGTTTACTTACTAGGTGGACCATAAGATGTATCATAACATCAAAAAATGACGGAGGGAATATCTTCTCTAACTCATACAGGGTCAATATCACATTTGCTTGTAATTTATTCAACTTCGACACATCTACCATTTTGTTGCACAGAGAGTTGAGAAAAAACACCAATCTTAGATACTAACCCTAAACATTTTTCGGAAGCACTGAACGAATGCAAACAGGTAGTAGTTGTTGGAGAAGGATATGACAGTCATGGGACTTTAACTATACAACTTCATATCAATCATCGATACACAGTTTCTTATATTTAAAGCATGTCCGTATGGAAGTTTCATGCCGTACGATGATGCCAATATTGTTTGTTTTTCTTTCCGGGAGAGAGTAAAAGGGCAGGAGGTAGGTATGTTCTTTTCTCACCTCTTCTGGAGCTAAATCAGGCCGTATTCCCATATCACCAAATCACAGACGCAAGCAAGGCTATCTTTACTCTTGAATTTCATGTGCCAGAATTGTCCCAATTATATTATCACACACGTTCTTTTCGACGTGCATGACATCTAAACAATGTCGAACATGGTGAAACTTCCAATACTCTAACTCAAAAAAACTGACTGTTTTTTCCTGGAGGACTCCATCTTTTTTGGCTTCCCCCTCCCAAAACTGAACCTAAGTTGCTGTGTTGCCTCAACAATTCCTCTCCGCTAAGTGGTTTAGGTGCACAAACCAAATTCTGGTTCTCCATTAAAGCTGTCCTTTGTCTCCTATACAGATGATAAAGATCTAAATACCAACGATGTCCTTGGTAGCTCATTTTCTACTACGACTTAGATATTTAGCCACGGTCTGATCACCGCATACTGGACAGGCCCTATAACCATTATTAACGCACCCCGACAAATTTTCATATCCCGGGAAGTTATTTATTGTCCACATCAGATTGCCTTTAGACTGAAAAGGATTTGGTATGGGCATCGTACACGTTTGGTTCACCTCCTCCCACAATTTTTTTAAATCGTCGATCAGTGGCTGATATATACGTCAATATCATTATCAGGCTCTTATGGGCCTGAAATTAATGTTGTTAACATCATAAACTTCCTCTTCATGCATTACCATGGAGGAAGATTATATGTTACTAACATAACTGGCCAGCAACTGTACCGATTATTTAATTCATTGTTGTGTGGATTTATACCATCGACCGCTAATCCTAAACGTATATTTCTTGCCTCGCTACCAAACTCAGGCCACCTACGATCTACATTTTTCCAATAAGGAGAATCAGAGGGGTGACATATCTTTCCATCTTTGGATCGATTATTTGCATGCCAACTCATTAATTCAACAGTAGATGAAGATTTAAACATTCTTTTAAATCTGGGGATTATCGGAAAATACCACATAACCTTAGCTGGCACATTTACCCTAACTTGACCATCTTTCCTAACTTTCCAGCGAGAGAGATGGCATTTGGGACACTCGGAAGAAGACTCGAGAACTGGACCCCTGTATAATACGCAGTCATTTGGACAAGCGTGGAATTTAATACTCGATGCCTAAATCAGTCAAGGTTTTCTTGGCTTCATACATATTAGATGGAAGCAGATTATCTTTAGGAAGAATTGATCCAATTTATTGAAGCAGATCAGTAAAATCTTTATCGGAAACTTCAAACCTAGCCTTCCAATTATGTAATTTAAGACCGACTCTATTTTAGTACACTCACTTCCCTCAAACAGAGGTTGTTCTGCATCGGCAACAAACCTCTTAAAGTTATCTGACTCTTTATCACAATCTTCCCTACTATAGGCTGCTTCACACACGTTAAATGTTTCTGAAATTGGTATGGGCTTTGAGGGAGGACAAGTACTACCAACAGATGACCTAGTACTATTATCATAGTTTTTTCCATGACAAATCCAATCAAAATATCCTAAACTAAACCCTGATTCATAAAGATGACCTCTGATTATATTCACAGAAAACTTTTTGAAGTTAGAGTAGTGTGCACAAGGACAAGGAATTTTCTTGGGGTTTTTAGCATTTTCCTCGGCAAATATCAAGAAGTTTTCAACACCAATTTCATATTGTAGAGAATCCCTATCAGCTTTTATCCAAGACTTATCCATTTAAAACCACCTGGTATGTCACTAAAAAATTCAGTATAAGGCTTATATTTATTTTATAAGTCTGATATTTATTTTAGAAGTCTAACTTGATTTTAAGTATGACAACCACACATAGGGCAGACTATAAACGACATAAGAAAACTGAGAATTCATATTATACATAATGCATATTATACATTTTAATGTTATACATTTTATTATAATATGATATGAATCAATTTGTAATACATTACGTAATTCATATTATACATTTAATTATAGTACTAGTACCATATATTAACTAGTCATTCAATACTTAATGTATAATCACTATATAATTAACTATAATTAATCATAGTATAATAGTCAGATCACGGATGCAGATTATCAAATTATAAATATACCATTTTCAACTAAACACTTGCATACACAATGACTAAATTAACCACACCACTTGCATACAAAATTCAGAACACTACATTTAAATATAACATACTAATACCAAAATGAATTCTCCTGCACATAATTGCAAACAAAACAAAACTGAGATTTCATATAATACATAATGCATATTATACACAACACATAGATCAACATAAGAACCAACTACATAGCACATAGACAAAAAAAAACACTATCAAAACTAACAAAACAAATCAAATGTATAGGCGTACAAAACAGAGTTGGAAAAGAAAACTCACCGAAGATCGAAAAATTAAACAGCACTAATGTCCTGCAAAACAAATCACAACATTACAAACAAATGAAAACCTAATTTATAAAAATAAAAAGAATAAACAAAAATATAAATGTATAACCAAAAACACCCAAATTACCTAAAGCTTTAAATCTTTTTCTCAGATTAGGTCCTGTATACAACAAGAAGAAAAGTATTAGCAACAAGTTTAGACATTAAATTAATAAAAAAATAAGGGTTTCGAATTAGATAAAACCCCAATTTACAAAATTAGGGCTTTGAATTCAAAATCCTCAACTATTAAAACTGGTCTTCATGCAGAGAAGACCAGTTCGATTCAAGTAGATACAACACTTACCGAAGTAGAGAGGTTAACTGAAAGAGGCTTAACGGAGAGATTGAGAGCGGAGAGACAGAGAGAGAGAGAGGGGGGGTTCCAGAGACAGGTTCGAGAGAGGGAGAGAGAGAGAGAGAGAGAGAGGAGAGAGAGGAGAGAGAGAGAGAGAGGTGAGAGAGAGAGAGGTTCGAGAGATTGTGATGGTGAGATGATAGCCGGAGTTCAGAGAGATTGTGAGGGGAGAGAGGTTCGATCGAGAGAGAGAGGTTTCGAGAGAGAGAGGGGTTAGAGAGAGAGAGTTTCTGTTGTTAGTTTTTAGTTTTTTAGTTTTTAGTTTTTTGTTTTGATTTTGTTGTGTCTGAAGATTGATTTGGGGGAACCAAAATTGGTTAAGGGGGGAGAATTTTGGGATTGGAGGGAATGTAGAACTAAAAACTAAATGAAAATTTCACTAAGGGGGAAAGAAAAGGTGGGTGCGAAATTTTTTTTTGGTGAATTTTAGACATCGGTTTAATTATAACCGATGTCTACAAAGAACAAAGACATCACAAAAACACGGGGTGATGTCAATACTGTTTTTAGCATCAGTGGCAAGGTTAACCGATGTCTAATGTGTGATGTCTATTGACATTATTCTTGTAGTGCATTATGGATTCAGATTGATCCAGTGATGTTGGTAAAGCTGGATGTTCTGTAAGTTGTAATTGATAGTCTTATTAAACTCTTATTGCATTTGAACTTAAATGTTTTTGACATCATCAAATCTATTAACTTGTATATTCTTGCATAATTTACAAGTTGGGGGAGATTGTTGGATATATTTGAGATGTCATGTCTAATATATTTCATGTTTAGTTTTCAGATTTTAACAAACATGAAATATCAGTTCTTATTGGAATCAGTACTTACTGGAAGTCAGGACTTAATGTCATATCAGGACTTAAGGTCATATCAGAACTTAAGTACGGGAGGACTTACAGTTAAGGAAGGAAGCTGATTAATAATAGAAGATCGAGACTAATACAAGAAGAAGATATGCAAGGAAAGAGTTAGAGGACTAGAAGAATTATATAAGATATCTGATTGATATATTTTAAGAGACAGAATTATATTCCATATCAATTAAAAGTTATCTTGTAACTGTGTACTATATAAACACAGACATAGGTTTACACTATATGTGTTATCATTATCGAGAAGATCGTACATTGTAACCTAGCAGCTCTCGTGATATTTGTTCATCACTGAGAGAGGACAGTTCCATTGTAACAGAGTTTATTATATCGAATACATCAGTTTTCTGTTACTTGTGTTCGAAATTGATTCGATTGTATTCTATACTGTATTCAACCCCCTTCTACAGTGTTGTGTGACCTAACATAGCGGTATCATTTTCAATACTATATACAAACAAAGCAATGAACATAATCTCATGCACTTAAGAACACTATAATATATAGGAATAAAGCAATTTAAAATTTATTTAAGACTTACTGTCCATCGGAGATATCAATGCGGTATGGCTTCAATGGCGGTTTTTCTCCATATATGCCACTTGAATGTGATCGAGGTCGCCTTCCTCGCCATTCTCGTTCCTCGTTAGGTGTCATGTGTCTAGTCGGGTCATTCGGGTCCGAATCCGAATCCGTCGGCTCATCACGCAAACTCTGTTTCCCCATCTTTTCTTTCCTCTACCATTGCCCTTAGTGCCCATTCCCTTGCCCTTCGATGTGCCTTTTCCACCATTATCCTTGCTAGCTTTTCCCTTTCCCTTATCTTTTTCTTTTTCAACTTCCTTCCCCTTCCCTTTCCTCGCCATCGCAAACAACACCATCGTAATCATGACGACCGCTAGCATCCAAGTAAAAAGATCCTAAAATAAAAAATATATGAATATATTAACACAAATATACGAACATACAAATCGACGATAAAAATGCATATAAAATGTATGCACTAAATCAAATAAATCAACTTGCATATAAAAATGTATCCAACAATTTCACAATTTATCCAACAATTACATAAATTAAACCATACAATCAAATAAACTTAATTTCACTATTTATTCAATAAATTAAAGTTTGAAAACTCATACATTAACTTTGATTACAAACCTTGATTACGAAATTACATCACATAAAAATGCATAGGAAATTATCCAACATTTTCACAATTTATCCAACAATTACATAAATTAAACTATACCATCAAATAAACTTAATTTCACTATTTATTTAATAAATTAAAGCTTCAAAACTCATACATTAACTTCATTTACAAATCTCGATTACAAAACGAAATTACGAGAGCGTAAACATATATACGAATATATTATGAGAGCGTAAATATATATACATCACACACACATACGTATATTCAACAAATTATAAATTTCGAGTACGAAATAAAATTACGTGAGCGAAAGAGAAAACCCCTAAAAATCTACCCTAAAAACAGATTTATACTTAAACGTATCTCAGCAAACCGACGAAAAAACCCATATTTTTACTTATACGTATATTCAACAAATCAACCAAAATTGATGAATATTTTTCATGCAAAAACTTATCAAAACTGAAAACTACGATTTGAACTTCGATTTAAAGTGAAAAAGTTCATTTTGAACTTCGTTCCTTAATTACATCGAATCACACACACAAAAAACATATATATAAACATATATACTTATACACACAAAACAACATATATATAAAAATATATACTTACATTCAGTGAGAAATAGAGAGGAGATTTTGAGTGAGAAGCTGTTCTTCGTTGATTGTATGCCGCATTGAGTGAGATTTTGAGTGAGATTTCGGAGTTTTTGAGAGAAATTGAGAAAATAGAGATTTTGAGAAGAAACAGATAAAAGAAAATGAAAGGTTTTTTTATTTATACCACGCTTAAAACCGACCGTCGGGGTGGTCGGTTATGAGGTTGGTATCTGTGCAGCATGCAAAACGGCGCCGTTGCTGTTAAAGGCGGGGTTTTTAATTTTTCACAAAAAAATTCCGCCTAAAATATTGTCGGTCGGTTTTACTAAATGTCGGTCGGTTTTACTAAATGTCGGTCAGTTTTAAGTAACCCTAGAACCTTAATGGTCAGTTTTAATTAACCCTAGAAACCCCTAAATTCAAAAAAAACTTATAAAAACATGATTAATATTATTTAAATAGCCTATTTTTTGGTACATTCGTTCATTTTCATTATGTATGTCCATCCGTATGGTTTGATCTTGTGTAATTTATAATTTTAAATTTATATTTATTTATTTCACCTATTTGGGTAAATTTGCTAATTTACTTATAAAACGTATTTGTACTCGTTAAAATAATCTATTTTTTTGTGTCTAAACATATTTTGACATGAAGTTAACATTCGTACGGTTTGATCGTTTAAAATTAATTTTAAAATTATGCTGTGTACATCGAATGTTAAGTTCAACTTATTTTTTATACAGAATGGCAGCATACTAATTGAAGTGATTATGTTTCACGATATTTAATTATAATATTATTTAAATAGCCTAATATTTTGGTACATTTGTTCGTTTTCATTATGTATGTCCATCTGTACGGTTTGATCTTGTGTAATTTATAATTTTAAATTTATATTTATTTATTTCACATATTTGGGTAAATTTGTTAATTTACTTATAAAAACGTATTTGTACTCGTTAAATAATCTAATTTTTTGTGTCTAAGCATATTTTGACATGAAGTTAACATCCGTACGGTTTGATCGTTTAAAATTTATTTTGAAATTATGCTGTGTACATCGAATGTTAAGTTCATCTTATTTTATATACATAATGGCGGCATACTAATTGAAGTGATTATGTTCCACGCTATTTCATTATAATATTATTTAAATAGCCTAATTTTTAGTACATTTGTTCGTTTTCATTATGTCTATCCATCCGTACGGTTTGATCTTCTGTAATTTATAATTTTAAATTTATATTTATTTATTTATTTTACATTTGTAAGTAAATTTGCTAGCTAACTTATAAAAATGTATTTGTACTCGTTAAAATAATCTAAATTTTTGTGTCTAAGCATATTTTGACATGAAGTTAACATCCGTATGGTTTGATTATTTAAAATTTATTTCAAAATTTTCTGTTGACTGATACAGATAAAACCGACCGAAGTCAAACATGCACTTTGATCGGTTTTAAGTCAGAGGGCATATAAATTCTTTATAACCGACCGTTTATAACCGACCGTTTGTTATAAGAAGACGGTCGGTTTTATGAAGAATGTGGTCGGTTATGTTTTGTGGCGGTCGATTTTCTGGGAAATATTATGCTAAATATTGATCGAATATTGTCCTTAATCCGGATTTAAAAACTATTACAAATTTATCATTACAGTATAAATTTGATAAAACCCAATACAAATCAATAAAAAATCACTATTATCATTACAAACACTACTAAAAATCATCATTAAATTTACAAACAACTTTATTCAATATCATCAAAACCATCATCATCATCTTCGTCATCATTTTCATTGTCTCCTCGATTTACTTCTTCTTCTTCTTCTTCTTCTTGACTAGCTGAAATTAAAATCTCATTTGACTTTAATCTTGAAGTCATATCAATTGTAAGCTGAAATAAAAATCTCATTTGACTTTAATCTTGAAGTCATATCAATTGTAACCACACGATTCTTATCAATGCACACACTATTACTGACACTATCAAACCATATACATTTGAACAAATATACATGATTGCATCCTTGATAAATAAGTCTAATAACTTCTTGTAGTTGACCATAATAATCAAGATTATTTCCGTACAAATTTCCTTTAACAACCATACCAGAACCGGATGCAGATTTTGTTGAAAATTTATATCCATAAACTTGACAAGTCTCAAAAGTCATAACTTTTAATACCGGTCCTTCAAGCAAGTCTTTAAAACGAGATCTTTCCACCTCATCTTTATCAACCTAATGATAAAAAACATGTGATGCGACATTGTAATTATAAGAATTAAAAACAAAACATATAATTAAGGTTGCAAAATAGATAAATACCTTTTGTTTAAACCAAATTTTAAATCGACTCTTGACAATACGATCTAAATCTTGAGGTGTTGTTTCCGTGCGTTGTCTCATAACACGATCTTGGTACTTTCTAAAATATAAAACCATGCATGTGTGTCATTATCAAAATTATTACGCATATTGTTTAAAGTAAGATTTTCGTACCTTAGATAAGATGAAAGTTGGCTGTGGCACAAGAAGCTGTCCCATCTAAACTTCAAGACCATGAATGAGCTTGTCAAGAAAGAACTGGTTAGAGGTATTCCTCAAGTGGAATTTTTTAAGGATGGTCTATGTGATGCCTGCCAGAAAGGAAAGCAGATTAAAGCATCATTTAGAAAGAAGCTTGATTCTACAATTAAAGAACCTCTGCAATTGTTACACATGGATTTGTTTGGACCAGTCAATATGTTGTCCAAAACTAAGAAAGCCCCCTCTGATTTCTTTCAAAAGAAATCAGTTGTAAAAACCACCAAACCTAAAGAGGGGAGTGTGAAGGTGGGTAAGAAAGGTGAGGGACAGGGTGAAAATCAAAGAAGCCCTAAGAATAAGGATGGAGAGGTGAGAGTTTCCCAGCCTAGCCACACTACAGTTTCTCAACAAACTGCAGTGCTTAATAAGGATACTAGCTCATTACTGGTTTCATCCTCCCAAAAGGATGTTACCATTGAAACAAGCTCTCAACCAAGAGCACAGGCCAAAAGGGTAAGAGACACAAGCTCACCCCAAACTTATACTAGAAAGAAGAAACCAAAAACCCTTGGGGATGCACAGGGTTCACACACTGTGGAAACTGGTGCAAAAGACCCAGTCACTGCACCTTCTCAAAGTCAGGTTGATGTGGCTTCAATAAATGTGGAGTCACAGCCAAAATTCATTATAATTGAAGCACCTGAAACACCAAATTCTCCCACACACTCATTGGATGTTGATATGGTTCATACATCTCAACCAAATTCTCCATCTTTAACTCTCTTGGAGAAGCCAAAAATCCATGCAAGTGAGGATCATCTTCTAGATGACTTGTTGGCTCACTTGCCATTTCTTTCTGAGACTGTTGAGACATCTGTGCCAAAATTTTCATCAATCTGGACAGAGTCTACAATAGTTTCCACTCCAAACTCAATTATTTCTTCTATCCCGATAGATATCTTTCATCCGTCGAGTAGTGATTGTATCCCGACGGATAAGCTTAACAGCAGTCATCCGTCGGATAGTCAAAATGCTAACCCGATGGATATTCTTCATCCGTCTGGTGTCTCTGCACAGCTTCAAATTTCATTTATTCTTACAAGTGCAGAAGACTTAGTACTAGTGCAATCATTCCTAGGACTGAGGGAAGGGAGTGATTTGAGTGAGAGTCTGGGTTGCTCCCAGGAAAAAAAGAGAGGAAAAGAGTGATCTAATGCAGTCCATTTCTTCAGGACTGGAAAAAGTGAGTGAGAGGAGTCCCACCTTAGATGGTGAAGGTGAGGGTGTGAGGGTGGGGAGCCAAGGTGAGACCTTGATGCAAGTAAAGAGAGATAATGAGAGAAATGCAGGTACAGGAGATATAAGGGTGGATGTCATTGCAAGTGAGTTAATGAATTTCCAGGATGCAAATAGGGAGGGACTATTTCAGCAAAGTCAAGCTGTTATAGATTCTACCTCCTTGGATGCTGAGACATTTACTCACCCTATTCCAGCATATCAACTTTTAGTTGGATAGGTGTAATAACCCCAAAATTTTTCAACTTTTTGTAACCCTTGTGAATAGTGTTTTAGCTGAATGAGAAAACTTTTCACGCCACACTATGTAGGGGTTCTGTTATGGATATTCTGGGATATTATTAGTACTCTATGAAGTATATAAGTGTATGTAAAGATCGTCAGAATCCAATTCCGAACACTTTTGTTTTTCCCGAAAATCCACAAGATACGGAGAGAATTGAGTATAAGGTAACAGGATAAAAAGGATTTAAATTAAAGGATTATAATAGAGGATCATAAAAAGGAATATAATGTATTGAGAAAGGTTAAGGGAACCTAAGTAATAAGATCCCGGGTATGATCCTTCAAATGATAAACGAGAACGAAAGTTAAGCGAACCATATAACAGATCAGCGGTCATTAGGCAAACGATTAGGAAGTTAATCAAAGGGATTAGTGGGAAGGATGTCATCCAACCAATAGAAAGAGGACAAGGAAGGGAGGATGACATCATGAGGATGACATAAGCATGATATGGGAAGGAAGGAGGTGTGGTAGCTTTGTAACCACACAATTTCTAGGGCAAGAAAGTAATTGACTAAATCAAATACAAAACAAGTCAACCAAGCCAAGTAAAAATCATTCTCATCAAAAATCAAAAGCAACCAAGGCATGAGTTCTTCATTTGCTCTCGGCTTTTAGCTTTTTTAAAGGCATAGAATTTCAAAACTCAAGATCCAAGCCTCCTAAATTGGTAAGATAATTCCCTAATCATCTTCATGCTTAGTTAGGACTATATCATGAGTTTAAGCCATTAATTCTTTCTCAATCTTCTTCATTTAATCAAAGAAGAAGACAATGAATAGTGTTTTCAAGTTTTTTAACTTGAACTTTTCTTGGTTTTCTTGAAGATCCAAGCATTCTTAAGACTTCTCCAAGCTTCTTAAGGCTTCCTAGCTCCACCCACCACTTCAAGGAAGGTATACCATTTCCAAACCCTAGATTCCTATATATTATAAGATGATTTTGATTAGTGGGTTGATATTGTAGCTTGTTGTTATGATTTAGAGTTTGGGATTTGGAATGGTAGTGAAATGGAATGGTAATTGTTGTGGTTTTGATTTAAAGGAACTTAAGTATGATTAAAGTTAAGTTTAAGCATAAGTATGAATGATTAAATTGAATTGGTTGGGGTTGTTATGATGTGATAAGGATGGACGTTGGTTGTATGTTGGATTTGAGGTTGGTTTGTGGTTGGTTTTGTATGGTTTAAAATTTGGAAATCGCGTAAACATAGCCGTCGTAACGTCCGATTTTCTTTGGACTGTTTTTGTGCATAGCATTAGGACCCGAGAACCCCCTGCTAGATTATGACCACTGCCATGATTAGATAGCTCATGTTACGAGCTTCGTTTTGATATGTAGTTCGTTCGATTCCGATGCACGGTTTAGGAGAAACGACCGTTTCAAGTAACGGAGTTTCGCGAACGAAACTTTTTCCCTCGCCTTACTTTGAAACATAGGTTAAAGACCAAAAAGGGTTAATTAATGTATGAAACATTTATGGTAAGTGTGTTAGGCAGTTGGTAAGACATTCGCGAAGGAATCGCTTTAAAACTCGTAAAGGTTAAATTATTAAAAATGGTGGAGCCGAGGGTACCCGAGTGACTTAAGCGAATCGGTGAGCGCAAAACAAGCATTAGAGTCTAAGTTAGTTAAAGTATAGGTTTACAAGTGATTTTGGTTTAATTCCAACTTACTTGTTGTTTATAGGTTATCAGAATCGTCCCGATCCTTTCTCACCCCCAAGTCGCTCAGGCAAGTATTCTATCCGTTATACTGTTGTTGTGATGTATACATTTGTATATGCATGATCTTGCGATAAATGCATATTGGTTATTTAGCAAATTCTTGCGATATATTGTAGCATGTGATATGGTATATATGCATGCCTGTTTCATATTCTTGAAATATATATCTGTTGGTTCAGTTGATAATACCTATGCTAGAGGATAGCGGTAACTTGCATATACCCTTAGTATAGGGACCCAAAGGTGAAAATATTTTCTAAAACCGGGAGTCGAGGATCCCGAGTAGATTTTGTATATATATGGATATGGATATATATATATATATTTATATATATATACATATATATGGTCATAGTTTTCAAAACTATTAATCGAATAAGGTTTATTCGATAACTTTAACTTTATTTTATTATTGAATATTATTTCGAATATTATTCGAAGGCGTATGACTCCTTTATATTATTTATTGAATATTACTTGGATATTCATTTGAGGATGTATGACTCCTTTATTTTATTTAATGAATATTATTTATAATATTCATTCGAGGGCTTATGACTCAGCTTATTTATTTAATGAATATTATTTATAATATTCATTCGAGGTATTATGACTCAGCTTATTATTTAATGAATATTATTTCGAATATTCATTCGAGGGCTTATGACTCAGCTTATTTATTTATTGAATATTATTTCGAATATTCATTCGAGGGCTTATGACTCGGCTTATTTATTTATTGAATATTATTTCGAATATTCATTCGAGGGCTTATGACTCAGCTTATTTTATTTATTGAATATTATTTGAATATTCATTTGAGGATCTATGACTCCGATTATTTGCTGAAATATATTCTTTATTTTATTAAAGAATAAGGTGTTAATAATCAAACTTATTTTCGATTATTCAAATAAAGATAATACTTTCATATAAGTATATCTTTGGTTATTTAATACTCGTTTCAAGTATAAGTTTTAAAACTTCTACTTCAATTATTTTTATAAAAGATTATTCTTTATGGGAATATTATTTAAATAATAATATTCAGTCATTTTCTAAATATTCTGGGGACTGATTTACTTCATTAAATCAGCTTTACTCCAAACACTCTTTAAAGTATTTTCGAGTCTTCAAAATGATTTTTAAAAGTTAGAGCGGATCCCAAAACTCATTTTATATTTAAGATCTTCCTTTAAAGGGGATTTAAATACTCGTTCAAAACCTGAGGGATCCGGCTCTGTGGTGTATTTTCGCAACAAGGTTGCAGTTTTGGTAAATGAATTGATTACTTACCCAACGTTCGGGAAGTAAGTCCATCTATTGAGTCGGCATAAGCAACATGGGCTCAGTGGGCGTCCATGATAGTGTAAGTGGCTCAGTGGGAGTCCATCAAATGCATAAGTGGCTGAGTGGCAGTCCAGCATAGGTCCTAATGCGGCCAGGGTGATGACCAGTGGGGAATTCGTCCATCTACTAGTAGAAAAGGTTACTTATGGGTATCTTTGCCTGATCAGCAAGATATCTGGTTTATGCCAAAGGTTTTCTTTTCCTTCCAAATTCATTGGATATTGCAACTCTGTTCATACTTTACATAACAGAGGTTCCAGGAAATGTTTTAGAGATATATATATGTGGATATATATATATCGGGACTAAATAAAGTATCTCATAACTTTTTCATTCAATAATATTTCAAAGATTGAATCTATTCAAGTCTTAACTTGTGGTCTCATCTATGGGATGTTTTTCTTAAAACTTATAATACTTTGAACGGTGGTAGTTCAAGTAGCTTTATAAATGATATAAGTGTGGTGAAGTATTGGTAACTTCATTCCTTATTTTTATATTATATCTAGTAAGTAATTATCTTACACACGATAAAGATTATAGTGAGTATCCATTTAGATACTTATATTATTGTTATCACTATGTATTATCTTGCGGGCTGTAAGGCTCACTCTTGCTTTATTTCTTCATCACACAACAACAGTTAGGAGAGATGGCCAGACTCCAGCAGACCCAGCGCAAGCGCGTGGGAAGCGCCCCGCGTCTTCCCGATGATGTTGTGGCTGCTATAGCTGCAGAGGTAGATCCATTGTAGTTCAGACCATCTACTTTTGAGAATCAAATTATGTATAATTATAACTTGTGGCAGATAATGGCAATTAACTGTAAATTATCAAGTAATCACTTTGGGTTGTAATAATTTTAAATTGTGGATTCAAAGACTTGTACGTATTTCAATTTCATCTCTGAGACTATAACGGGTTGTGGTGTGTTTTAGTGTGGGGTCACAGCATGAGGTTATTTATTATTAATTAAGTGAAGTGATATTGTGCAAAGAAAGACCGTGACAACCCGGATCCCCGACCCCGGATCTGGGGGTGTTACAGAAATGGTATCAGAGCTAAGCGTTATAAACCTCAGAGATGATGCGACGATATAATAACAAACTCACAAAGATAATAAGAACTCTTGCCAAGTTCATGGTCGGACTACTTAAAGTAGTGCTGACAGTTAAAACCCTTATGGGAACCCTTATAAGTATCATGATAGTAACTTAGCTCGTTTAATGTGTAGGCGCCTGAGATAGAGGACCCTGAGATGTTCGAGCGTGAGCATGATGAGGCATTGCTAGATGTTGAGGATCAGGAGGAGCCTGAGATGGAGGAGGATGAGGAGGACCCCTCAGAGGAGCCTGAGACGGAGGTCATTGCTGTTTCAGATGAGGAGGACCCCTCAGAGGAGTCAGCGACAGAGGTTATTGCTATTCCAGATGAGGAGGACCCGGATGAGGTCCCAGTAGCTGAGGAGCGTGTTGGATCTATGGTAGTGTATGCTGGTATCCCTTTACCCACACTTCTGGTGGTCAGAGCCCCTACCCCTCCACCACTATCTTGGATTCCTGATGATGACAGCTCAGAGACCCATACTTCCGAGCCTAGGCAGACCGAGGAGGCACCCTCAGCGGCTCCGGATTCACCACCTCTTGACCCTGCCCACAGGCAGTCTTCGTTAGCTCATGGATATGTTCAGGATGTATTGAGGACCCGAGTGGCTGTTGCCGAGGGCCGACTAGATGAGGCCAGGAGGGAGTTGGATGCAGAGAGGGCGGGTAGGCGTACCGAGCTTATGAGACCAGGGCTTCTATACCCCGATCCTTGAGGAGGGAGCTTACGGGGATAGAGCTCACGTCCCGAGCGAGACTCAGATCTCTCCAGGGGGACAGGCATGGTAGGATCTCCAGGCGGCAGGCCGACTATATCTTCCGTCGTGTGATGGAAAGGGTTTGGGAGCTGACCCGCTCCGGTGTGTGATTCAGGATTGATGATGGAATAGTCTAGTTGTCTAGTTAGCCGAGGCCTTAGTAAGAGCCAATTTTCCGGGATAGTTGACTTGTATATAGCATCCCTTTTTCTGACTAGACAGATAGACTCTTGTGTATCACTTTTGGGATAGATGACTGTAGCACTGTTGTACTTTTGACCAGATCAAACTATGTATTCTCGCATTATGTATATATTTGTTTCCTTTCAGTTCAGTTCCATAGTGACGGGATCACTGTTTTATCATTATTATTACTGCCCTTCGTATTAGAACTTTCTTAAAATAATAGAATTGCGATATACGTTCTCCCCATTATAAGAGCTGTGCAAGGCACAATGTTGTATA
Source organism: Apium graveolens (assembly GCF_009905375.1). Classification (NCBI taxonomy): domain Eukaryota; kingdom Viridiplantae; phylum Streptophyta; class Magnoliopsida; order Apiales; family Apiaceae; genus Apium; species Apium graveolens. The sequence goes on from NC_133655.1 coordinate 249,427,982, forward strand.
TGACTGTGACCTAACGTTGAATTTTCCCAATAATTGTTTTTATTATTATCAGAATCATGCCGCCAAGAAAGATTGGAACTAGGGCGAACCCTGGATCTGAGGACCAGGGAAGCCATAATCAGGACAATAGAAACCAAGAACACAGTGAAGAGGAAGATGAGGATTATGTGGAACAGGATGACTCCCTGTATGAAAAGGAAGAGGAAACATATGATGTTGAGGGATTTGAGATAGAGGCTGAAGAAGGAGAAACCGAGGTTGAGCAACCAGTACCAAACCCAGGCATGGATCCCATGAGCCAGTTCATGCAACTCCTAAGACAGAATTTGGAACGTCAACCCAACCCACCCCCTCAAGGAAGTAACAATGCAGTGGCAAACTCTTTCAGGGCTTTTAAGTCCCTTAAGCCCCCTGAGTTCCACGGATCAGCCGACCCAGTTGAGGCAAGGGCATGGTTAAAGGAAATGGAGAAATCTTTTGAGATTTTGAGTACCGAGGAGGCACAGAAGACTGTATTTGCTACCTACCTTCTGAAAGGAGAAGCTAACTACTGGTGGGAGGCCAAGAAAAACATGGAGACAGATGCTATTATAACCTGGGAGAGATTTAGTCAGTTGTTTCTGGGAAAGTATTTCCCGAGGTTTATGGAAAACCAGATGGAGCTCAAGTTCTTGGAGCTAAAGCAGAATAACTTGTCTGTAGCAGAGTACGAAGCAAAATTTACTGAGTTATCAAGGTTTGTGCCGGAGTTTGTGAGCACCGAGGAAAAGAAAGCTAGGAGGTTTCAGCAGGGACTGAAACCGTGGATTCAGAATAGGGTGGCAATCCTTGAGCTTACGGACTATGCCACTCTGGTGCAAAAGGCAACGATTGTAGAAGTTGGAAGTGAACAGATGCAGAAGGAAAGAGAGGAGAAAGGAATAAAGAGGAAAAGTATGAGCATGGGTGGAGGTTCCGCAGGAAGGAGCTTCCCAACTAGATTTAATCGAGGAGCAGTGTCCCTACCAGGAAGGAACACTGGGTTTAAGCGGCCAATGAGTGTGAGTGTGAGCCAGGGCGGCCAGAAGTCAAGAATGTCCTATTCCAACCAGTCTCGACCCCCATTACCAGCCTGTAAAATATGTGGAAGGAATCACGCTGGGGAGTGTAAAGGAAGGCCAGTAACCTGTTTTAAGTGCGGTCGGGAAGGCCACTATTCAACTAAGTGCCCATCATCAACCCCTGCCGTCGTTCCAACCACCAATTGTCATCGGTGTGGACGCCCGGGTCATTGGAAGAAGGAATGCCCAATGAACAAACCAGCAGCTTCGGGAGCAAGCAGGGCTGCTTCTAATAAACCACCTACTGCGAGGACTTTCAACATGACAGTCCAGGATGCTATGAAAGATTCAGATGTGATAGCAGGTACCCTTTCTCTAAATTCAGTCAGTGCAAATGTTTTATTTGATTCGGGAGCAACTAAATCTTTTATATCAAAGGACCTTGCGCGTAAGTTAAGACTTAAGGCTGAACCCTTGATAGAACCCTTACAAGTAGAAATAGCCAATCATGAAATTATTCCTGTTAACCAGATTCACCCCGCCTGTGAGATAGGCATAGGGGAGCAACCTTTCAGTGTTGATCTGATTCCTTTTAAATTAGGGGAGTTTGATGTGATTTTGCGAATGGACTGGCTATCTAGCAACGATGCTCAGATAGACTGTAAAGGGAAGAAAGTTAAGTTAAATATCCCCGGGAAGAAAGAAGTTATATTTAGAGGAAAGAGGCAGACGCAGAAATTTTTAACTATGGCCCAGGCCAAAAGGATGCTACAAAAAGGAAGTGAGGCTTACCTAGCCTATGTGGTGGACACGCAGAAGGAGGTGCCCAATTTACAAGATATTCCAGTAGTCAACGAATTTGAAGATGTATTCCCACAAGACCTTCCGGGATTACCACCCGATAGAGTGATTGAATTTGCTATTGAGTTGGCCCCAGGGACGGCGCCAGTTTCAAAAGCACCTTACCGGTTAGCCCCGTTAGAAATGAAGGAATTAGCTATCCAATTGCAGGAACTCTTGGATAAGGGTATGATAAGACCCAGTGTGTCTCCGTGGGGAGCACCAGTTTTATTTGTTAAGAAGAAAGATGGGAGCATGAGGTTGTGCATAGACTATCGAGAGTTGAACAAGGTAACCATAAAGAACAGGTACCCATTGCCTAGAATAGACGATCTATTCGACCAGCTAAAGGATGCTGTTTATTTTTCCAAGATTGACCTGAGAACTGGATATCACCAACTAAAGATTAAACCCGAAGATATTTCCAAGACAGCGTTCCGTACCAGGTATGGGCATTATGAGTTCTTGGTAATGTCCTTTGGATTAACCAACGCCCCAGCGGCTTTCATGGATTTAATGAATAGAGTATTTAAGAAGTACTTGGACAAGTGTGTGATAGTTTTTATCGATGATATTTTGATCTACTCAAGGACTGAGGCAGAACATGCAGAGCATTTGAGGATAGCTCTAGGAATACTCAGAGAGGAGCAGTTATATGCCAAATTCTCGAAGTGTGAATTCTGGCGGAATGAAGTACAGTTTTTAGGACATGTGATCAATAAAGAAGGAGTATTGGTCGACCCCTCCAAGATAGAGGCGGTCTCAAATTGGGAAAGGCCAACCACACCCACAGAGGTAAGGAGTTTCATAGGATTGGCCGGCTACTATCGTAGATTTGTACAGGACTTTGCGAAGATCGCAGCCCCTTTGACACGACTTACTCGTAAGACAGAGAAGTTTGAATGGACGGAGAAATGCGAGAACAGTTTTCAGGAATTAAAGAAAAGGTTGATAACGGCTCCGGTATTGGCATTGCCGGACGGAAAAGGAGATTTTGTGATATATAGTGACGCGTCGCACAAAGGATTAGGATGTGTGCTTATGCAGCACGGTAGAGTTATTGCGTATGCGTCGAGACAACTGAAGGAATACGAGGTTAGATATCCTACTCATGACCTTGAGCTCGCGGCAATAGTATTTGCTTTAAAAATTTGGAGGCACTACTTGTATGGAGAGAAGTGCGAGATTTTCACAGACCATAAGAGCCTCAAGTACATATTTACGCAGAAAGAGCTCAACATGCGCCAGAGGAGATGGTTAGAACTAATCAAGGACTATGATTGTGAGATTCTCTATCATCCAGGGAAAGCCAATGTGGTGGCTGATGCCCTTAGTAGAAAGGAAAAACTCAGAATGATAACGACTTCGGAAGAGTTGATAAGGGATTTTGAGAGAATGGAAATAGAAGTAAAGGTAACCGGAACCGGAACTGAAAAGCTTTTTTGAGATCTCAATGCAGCCAGAGTTATTGGAAAAGATCAGATTGTGTCAGGAGAAAATAATGAATGAAGGCAGAGAGTCAATGACTGGAGAGGAGATCCATACTGAAAAAGATGATAAGGGGATAATGAGGTACTCCTACCGAATTTGGGTTCCGAATGTTCAAGAACTTAAAGATGAGATTTTGGATGAAAGCCATAGTTCAAGGTATTCCATTCACCCAGGAAGTACCAAGATGTATAGGGATTTGAAGGAATATTACTGGTGGCCCAACATGAAGAGGGACGTAGCAGAATGGGTAAACAAGTGTTTGACTTGCCAAAGAGTAAAGGGAGAGCACCAGAGACCCAGTGGACTTTTGCGACCCCTGGAGATTCCCGAATGGAAATGGGAACAGATAGCGATGGATTTTATTGTAGGCTTGCCAAGGACGAAAGCCAATCACGACGCCATTTGGGTAATTATAGACCGACTGACAAAGTCAGCTCATTTCATTCCTATCAATGAGAGATACACAGTCGATAGACTGGTGGACATTTACCTTAAGGAAATAGTGACACGACATGGAGTCCCAGCGTCCATTGTCTCAGACCGAGACCCTAGGTTCAACTCCAGATTTTGGAGGAGCTTTCAGGAATGTGCGGGGACCAAGTTAAATATAAGTACCGCGTACCATCCCCAAACGGATGGACAGAGTGAAAGGACCATCCAGACACTAGAGGATATGTTGAGAGTCTGCGCAATAGACCTTAAAGGAAGTTGGGATGATCACCTGCCGTTGATCGAGTTTTCTTATAACAATAGCTTTCATGCTAGCATCGGAATGCCGCCTTATGAGGCCCTGTACGGAAGAAGGTGTCGATCTCCCTTATACTGGGATGAAGTAGGAGAGCGGAAGATGCTCGGACCCGAAGTGGTCCAAAGGACCAAAGATATAGTGGATCTTATCAGAGGGCGACTTGTAGCAGCCCAAGAGAGACAAAAGAAATATGCAGACCTAGCCCGAAAGGACAAGGAATATGAAGTAGGGGACTTAGTACTGCTGAAAGTATCCCCTTGGAAGGGATTAATGAGGTTCGGAAAGAAAGGAAAACTAAGCCCAAGATACATTGGACCTTTTGAGATATTAAGACGGATTGGAAAGTTAGCTTACGAGCTAGCCCTACCCCCTAATTTGCAACAAGTTCATAATGTGTTCCATGTGTCAATGCTAAGGAGGTATCATCGGGATGCCAGGCACATAGTGGAGTATGAGCAGGTGGATATGCAGCCAGATCTAACTTACGTGGAGAAGCCAGTAAGGATTATGGATAAGAAGGAGCAGGTGCTTCGGAACAAAGTGATCAAGCTAGTCAGAGTACTATGGCAGAATCATAATGTGGAAGAATCAACTTGGGAACTATAGAGCACAATGCTAAAAAAGTACCCCCATTTGTTTTCTGTTTGATTCCGGGACGGAATCCTTTTAAGGAGGGGAGACTGTAATAACCCCAAAAATTTTCAACTTTTTGTAACCCTTGTGAATAGTGTTTTAGCTGAATGAGAAAACTTTTCACGCCACACTATGTAGGGGTTCTGTTATGGATATTCTGGGATATTATTAGTACTCTATGAAGTATATAAGTGTATGTAAAGATCGTCAGAATCCAATTCCGAACACTTTGGTTTTTCCCGGAAATCCACAAGATACGGAGAGAATTGAGTATAAGGTAACAGGATAAAAAGGATTTAAATTAAAGGATTATAATAGAGGATCATAAAAAGGAATATAATGTATTGAGAAAGGTTAAGGGAACCTAAGTAATAAGATCCCGGGTATGATCCTTCAAACGATAAACGAGAACGAAAGTTAAGCGAACCATATAACAGATCAGCGGTCATTAGGCAAACGATTAGGAAGTTAATCAAAGGGATTAGTGGGAAGGATGTCATCCAACCAATAGAAAGAGGACAAGGAAGGGAGGATGACATCATGAGGATGACATAAGCATGACATGGGAAGGAAGGAGGTGTAATAGCTTTGTAACCACACAATTTCTAGGGCAAGAAAGTAATTGACTAAATCAAATACAAAACAAGTCAACCAAGCCAAGTAAAAATCATTCTCATCAAAAATCAAAAGCAACCAAGGCATGAGTTCTTCATTTGCTCTCGGCTTTTAGCTTTTTTAAAGGCATAGAATTTCAAAACTCAAGATCCAAGCCTCCTAAATTGGTAAGATAATTCCCTAATCATCTTCATGCTTAGTTAGGACTATATCATGAGTTTAAGCCATTAATTCTTTTTCAATCTTCTTCATTTAATCAAAGAAGAAGACAATGAATAGTGTTTTCAAGTTTTTTAACTTGAACTTTTCTTGGTTTTCTTGAAGATCCAAGCATTCTTAAGACTTCTCCAAGCTTCTTAAGGCTTCCTAGCTCCACCCACCACTTCAAGGAAGGTATACCATTTCCAAACCCTAGATTCCTATATATTATAAGATGATTTTGATTAGTGGGTTGATATTGTAGCTTGTTGTTATGATTTAGAGTTTGGGATTTGGAATGGTAGTGAAATGGAATGATAATTGTTGTGGTTTTGATTTAAAGGAACTTAAGTATGATTAAAGTTAAGTTTAAGCATAAGTATGAATGATTAAATTGAATTGGTTGGGGTTGTTATGATGTGATAAGGATGGACGTTGGTTGTATGTTGGATTTGAGGTTGGTTTGTGGTTGGTTTTGTATGGTTTAAAATTTGGAAATCGCGTAAACATAGCCGTCGTAACGTCCGATTTTCTTTGGACTGTTTTTGTGCATAGCATTAGGACCCGAGAAACCCCTGATAGATTATGACCACTGCCATGATTAGATAGCTCATGTTACGAGCTTCGTTTTGATATGTAGTTCGTTCGATTCCGATACACGGTTTAGGAGAAACGACCGTTTCAAGTAACGGCGTTTCGCGAACGAAACTTTTTCCCTCGCCTTACTTTGAAACATAGGTTAAAGACCAAAAAGGGTTAATTAATGTATGAAACATTTATGGTAAGTGTGTTAGGCAGTTGGTAAGACATTCGCGAAGGAATCGCTTTAAAACTCGTAAAGGTTAAATTATTAAAAATGGTGGAGCCGAGGGTACCCGAGTGACTTAAGCGAATCGGTGAGCGCAAAACAAGCATTAGAGTCTAAGTTAGTTAAAGTATAGGTTTACAAGTGATTTTGGTTTAATTCCAACTTACTTGTTGTTTATAGGTTATCAGAATCGTCCCAAGCCTTTCTCACCCCCAAGTCGCTCAGGCAAGTATTCTATCCGTTATACTGTTGTTGTGATGTATACATTTGTATATGCATGATCTTGCGATAAATGCATATTGGTTATTTAGCAAATTCTTGCGATATATTGTAGCATGTGATATGGTATATATGCATGCCTGTTTCATATTCTTGAAATATATATCTGTTGGTTCAGTTGATAATACCTATGCTAGAGGATAGCGGTAACTTGCATATACCCTTAGTATAGGGACCCAAAGGTGAAAATATTTTCTAAAACCGGGAGTCGAGGATCCCGAGTAGATTTTGTATATATATGGATATGGATATATATATATATATATTTATATATATATACATATATATGGTCATAGTTTTCAAAACTATTAATCGAATAAGGTTTATTCGATAACTTTAACTTTATTTTATTATTGAATATTATTTCGAATATTATTCGAAGGCGTATGACTCCTTTATATTATTTATTGAATATTACTTGGATATTCATTTGAGGATGTATGACTCCTTTATTTTATTTAATGAATATTATTTATAATATTCATTCGAGGGCTTATGACTCAGCTTATTTATTTAATGAATATTATTTATAATATTCATTCGCGGTATTATGACTCAGCTTATTATTTAATGAATATTATTTCGAATATTCATTCGAGGGCTTATGACTCAGCTTATTTATTTATTGAATATTATTTCGAATATTCATTCGAGGGCTTATGACTCGGCTTATTTATTTATTGAATATTATTTCGAATATTCATTCGAGGGCTTATGACTCAGCTTATTTTATTTATTGAATATTATTTGAATATTCATTTGAGGATCTATGACTCCGATTATTTGCTGAAATATATTCTTTATTTTATTAAAGAATAAGGTGTTAATAATCAAACTTATTTTCGATTATTCAAATAAAGATAATACTTTCATATAAGTATATCTTTGGTTATTTAATACTCGTTTCAAGTATAAGTTTTAAAACTTCTACTTCAATTATTTTTATAAAAGATTATTCTTTATGGGAATATTATTTAAATAATAATATTCAGTCATTTTCTAAATATTCTGGGGACTGATTTACTTCATTAAATCAGCTTTACTCCAAACACTCTTTAAAGTGTTTTCGAGTCTTCAAAATGATTTTTAAAAGTTAGAGCGGATCCCAAAACTCATTTTTATATTTAAGATCTTCCTTTAAAGGGGATTTAAATACTCGTTCAAAACCTGAGGGATCCGGCTCTGTGGTGTATTTTCGCAACAAGGTTGCAGTTTTGGTAAATGAATTGATTACTTACCCAACGTTCGGGAAGTAAGTCCATCTATTGAGTCGGCATAAGCAACATGGGCTCAGTGGGCGTCCATGATAGTGTAAGTGGCTCAGTGGGAGTCCATCAAATGCATAAGTGGCTGAGTGGCAGTCCAGCATAGGTCCTAATGCGGCCAGGGTGATGACCAGTGGGGAATTCGTCCATCTACTAGTAGAAAAGGTTACTTATGGGTATCTTTGCCTGATCAGCAAGATATCTGGTTTATGCCAAAGGTTTTCTTTTCCTTCCAAATTCATTGGATATTGCAACTCTGTTCATACTTTACATAACAGAGGTTCCAGGAAATGTTTTAGAGATATATATATGTGGATATATATATATCGGGACTAAATAAAGTATCTCATAACTTTTTCATTCAATAATATTTCAAAGATTGAATATATTCAAGTCTTAACTTGTGGTCTCATCTATGAGATGTTTTTCTTAAAACTTATAATACTTTGAACGGTGGTAGTTCAAGTAGCTTTATAAATGATATAAGTGTGGTGAAGTATTGGTAACTTCATTCCTTGTTTTTATATTATATCTAGTAAGTAATTATCTTACACACGATAAAGATTATAGTGAGTATCCATTTAGATACTTATATTATTGTTATCACTATGTATTATCTTGCGGGTTGTAAGGCTCACTCTTGCTTTATTTCTTCATCACACAACAACAGTTAGGAGAGATGGCCAGACTCCAGCAGACCCAGCGCAAGCGCGTGGGAAGCGCCCCGTGTCTTCCCGATGATGTTGTGGCTGCTATAGCTGCAGAGGTAGATCCATTGTAGTTCAGACCATCTACTTTTGAGAATCAAATTATGTATAATTATAACTTGTGGCAGATAATGGCAATTAACTGTAAATTATCAAGTAATCACTTTGGGTTGTAATAATTTTAAATTGTGGATTCAAAGACTTGTACGTATTTCAATTTCATCTCTGAGACTATAATGGGTTGTGGTGTGTTTTAGTGTGGGGTCACAGCATGAGGTTATTTATTATTAATTAAGTGAAGTTATATTGTGGAAAGAAAGACCGTGACAACCCGGATCCCCGACCCCGGATCTGGGGGTGTTACAATAGGGCAATGACAATGCAGAAAGAATGCTCAATTTGGTGCATACCACACAGTCTATGCAAAGAGCAAAGGATGCAATCACAGCTCTACCCTCTACAGCTAGTGATATTGACTATGAGACTGGTGGTTTAGAAGATTTCTTTGGTGGTGAGGATGCAGAAAGTGAAGAAGAGCCATTGGACATAGGGCAGAAGTAGGCCCTAGTTCCAGATAAGGCATGTCATCATGGGCTTTCTCCAAGAAATGTGATGAACACCATTTGAAGACCACACTCATCCAACTTATAAGTCAAACACACTCTGCTCTTCAATCAACAACAAATGCTAGCACCAAGAAACTTCTGCAAGCACATCTTGCTTCTCTCCAACTACAACAAATCCAAGGTTTCCAACACAATTAGGATATCATATCTATCAAAACAGAGATCACTCAAGTGAAGAAGGATATAGCTAATAGATTAGATTCCAAACTTCCAGAAGCCACAATGCTTGATATTAAGAGATAACTCAGGAATAATTCTGATCTTGCCACAAAGATAGATTCCTTAGATACCAGAATGACAGCAATGGAAGCCTCTCTAACAATAATTCACCTACACCAAGCATAACAAACAGACTTACTTCAAAGGCTAGTGGCAGCACAAACCTCCTCTTCTACTCAACTTGCTGATAACAAAAAGGGAGAGAAAGAAACCTCTTCTAAGGGGGAGAAAGAAAGCTCAATTGTCTTATTCAGTCAAGGGGAATCAAGAAGTAAGGGGGAGAAAAAAGTGCTCAACATTCAAGTAAGTAAAGCAATTGTGCCAATAATTGTTTTCATAAAGCCACCTGCTAAAGATAGCATAGATCTAATCAAAGAAATAGCAGCCAATTTGAGAGCAGCTGAGAAGAAGCAATTGAGTCCAATCAATTGGAAGAAAATTGATGAGAACATCGAGAAGATATTTGGTCCAACACAGAAGCCAGAAAAAATTTTCAATCATCACTCTAAAGTCATGAAAATCTCTATGAATGATATAAGTATGAACTATCTGGAAAGGGGTCAAACTTCCTGTGTCAAATCTCCAAAAAAAGATCTCATCATGAAGGCCAAATGGAACTATCCTAAGTTTTCAGACAAGAATCCTATGGATACAGTGTTTGAGACACCAAAGCCAGATGAAAAGAAACTGTTGTCAAGATCTATTGCATTCTACAAAGATCCAGCTGACTCAACATTGAAAAGAAGAATTGCCAAAATTTACAGAAATGGTAAGGAGATATGTGTGGTGGTTAGACACTCACTGTTTGTGGAAGCTAAGAAGGAGGAGAAAGAAATAATCAGACTAGAAAAGAAGCAAGTTGCTTTGGATGCTAAGAAGTAAAAGCAAAAGAAAGAACAAGCTGCTATCTTGGCCAAGCTTCAAGCTGTAAAAACCACAACTGAGCTTCCTGTACAACCAACTCTAATTACTGAACCTAAGGATCTGAAAATGCAAGAAGAATCACAGCAGAAAAGGAGATTTATATACAAACTCCATTCTAAGAGAAAAGTGAACTTTAATGATGAGGAATTGGAAGATCAGTTTCCCAAAAAGTCTACAACTACAACCCAGATATCAAAACCCTCAGTGGTATTTGAAGAATTCAAAGTGGTTGATCCAACAAGAAACATTCATGGTGAACCAATTGTTCCTAAGGATGAACCAGTAGACTGGGATAGTTTACCAATTCCTAAACTAAATTTTCCCATCTTCAAGACAAAGAAGACAAAGACTAGAGCCAGCAAGAAAGTGAAGCCTGTATCTTTCAAATCCAAAGCTCTAACCAAATCCCAACCCACAGTCAACAAGAGAGATCTCATGTACTGTAACACCCCCAGATCCGGGGTCGGGGATCCGGGTTGTCACGGTCTTTCTTTCCACAATATCACTTCACTTAATTAATAATAAATAACCTCATGTTGTGACCCCACACTAACACACACCACAACCCGTTATAGTCTCAGAGATGAAATTGAAATAAGTACAAGTCTTTGAATCCACAATTTAAAATTATTACAACCCAAAATGATTACTTGATAATTTACAGTTAATTGCCATTATCTGCCACAAGTTATAATTATACATAATTTGATTCTCAAAAGTAGATGGTCTGAACTACAATGGATCTACCTCTGCAGCTATAGCAGCTACAACATCATCGGGAAGACGCGGGACGCTTCCCACGCGCTTGCGCTGGGTCTGCTGGAGTCTGGCCATCTCTCCTAACTGTTGTTGTGTGATGAAGAAATAAAGCAAGAGTGAGCCTTACAGCTCGCAAGATAATATGTAGTGATAATAATAATACAAGTATCTAAATGGATACTTACTAGAATCTTTATCGTGTGTAAGATAATTACTTACTAGATATAAGTAAAAACAAGGAATGAAGTTACCAATACTTCCCCACACTTATATCATTTATAAAGCTACTTGAACTATCACCGTTCAAAGTATTATAAGATTCACGAGGTCATCCCATAGATGAGACCACAAATAAAACTTGAAAATATTTGATCTTTGAAATATTTTGAAAAGAGATGAAGTTACGAGATACTTCATTCAATGGATACACCAATAAAAATGTTTGACCCTGTCAATGCTTCGGCAACCACCCATTAGTAGCCTTTCGATCGAAATGCTACGGGTAGTGTTGCAGAATTATCCAAATGGATGATGAACTCATTACGGGAGTTTACCGCGCCAGGAAGACCACTTACGATGATCAGTCGTAGTAGTACAACCCCACCATTTTCTACATGTAGAGGAGAACCTGTCGGATTTACTTGTCAACCGAACACTGAACTCCTAAGGAATGGACCGCCTTAGCGGAACTTCCAGGCCATTTGGGCCAATATAATAAGGCTGGGCCGGCGCTACTCGACCACTTACGCCACTCCTAGTTCAGATGAAATCCATGACTCTGAAACGTAAAGCTCGTTTCCCCCTTTCCCCAAGTAGAAACTTGTTAATACGGCTCCAACAAGAAGTCGTATCTAGTTGGAAAGGAAAACTCACCGATATTTCCCAGGCGATGCCTGTTAATGGATTAACTTGTTCCAAGAATTTTACTTCCCGAATATTGGGTAAGTAATCAAAAACTCTTTTACCAAGACAGCAACCTTGTTGCGAATATAAAACACACCACCGAGCTGGATCCCCCATGTTTTGAGCGAGTATTTAAATCCCCTTTTTAAAAGGAAGATCTTAAATATAAAAATAGTTCTGGGATCCGCTCTAACTTTAGAAAATCATTTTAAAGACTCGAAAATACTTTAAAGAGTGTTTGGAGTAAAACTGATTTAATGAAGTAAATCAGTCCCCAGAATATTTAGAAAATGACTGAATGTTAATATTTAAATAATATTCCCATAAAGAATAATCTTTATAAAAATAATTGAAGTAGAAGTATTAAAACTTATACTTGAAACGAGTATTAAATAACCAAAGATATACTTATATGAAAGTACTATCTTTATTTGAATAATCGAAAATAAGTTTGATTATTGACACCTTATTCTTTAATAAAATAAAGAATATACCTCGACAAATAATCGGAGTCATAGATCCTCAAATGAATATTCAAATAATATTCATTAAATAATATAAACTGAGTCATAAGCCTTCGAATGAATATTCAAATAATATTCAATAAATAATATAAAAGAGTCATAAGCCCTCCGATGAATATTCAAGTAATATTCAGATAAATAAACAAAAGGAGTCATACGCCTTCGAATAATATTCGAAATAATATTCAATAATAAAATAAAGTTTAAAGTTATCGAATAAACCTTATTCGATTAATAGTTTGGAAAAACTATAACCATATATATATCTAAATATATATATATATCCATATCCATATATACAAAATCTACTCGGGATCCTCGACTCCCGGTTTTAGAAAATATTTTCACCTTTGGGTCCCTATACTAAGGGTATATGCAAGTTACCGCTATCCTCTAGCATAGGTATTATCAACTGAACCAACAGATATATATTTCAAGAATATGAAACAGGCATGCATATATACCATATCACATGCTACAATATATCGCAAGAATTTGCTAAATAACCAATATGCATTTATCGCAAGATCATGCATATACAAATGTATACATCACAACAACAGTATAACGGATAGAATACTTGCCTGAGCGACTTGGGGGTGAGAAAGGCTCGGGACGAGTCTGGTAACCTATAAACAACAAGTAAGTTGGAATTAAACCAAAATCACTTGTAAATCTATACTTTAACTAACTTAGACTCTAACGCTTGTTTTGCGCTCACCGATTCGCTTAAGTCACTCGGGTACCCTCGGCTCCACCATTTTTAATAATTTAACCTTTACGAGTTTTAAAGCGATTCCTTCGCGAGTGTCTTACCAACTGCCTAACACACTTACCATAAATGATTCATACATTAATTAACCCTTTTTGGTCTTTAACCTATGTTTCAAAGTAAGGCGAGGGAAAAAGTTTCGTTCGCGAAACGCCGTTACTTGAAACGGTCGTTTCTCCTAAACCGTGCATCGGAATCGAACGAACTACATATCAAAACGAAGCTCGTAACATGAGCTATCTAAACATGGCAGTGGTCATAATCTAGCAGGGGGTTCTCGGGTCCTAATGCTATGCACAAAAACAGTCCAAAGAAAATCGGACGTTACGACGGCTATGTTTACGCCATTTCCCAATTTTAAACCATACAAAACCAACCACAAACCAACCTCAAATCCAACACACAACAAACATCCATCCTTATCACATCATAACAACCCCAACCAATTCAATTTAATCATTCATACTTATGCTTAAACTTAAATTTAATCATACTTAAGTTCCTTTAAATCAAAACCACAACAATTACCATTCCATTTCACTACCATTCCAAATCCCAAACTCTAAATCATCACAACAAACTACAATATCAACCCACTAATCAAAATCATCTTATAATATATAGGAATCTAGGGTTTGGAGATGGTATACCTTCCTTGAAGTGGTGGGTGGAGCTAGGAAGCCTTAAGAAGCTTTGAGAAGTCTTAAGAATGCTTGGATCTTCAAGAAAAACAAGAAAAAGTTCAAGTTAAAAACTTGAAAACACTATTCATTGTCTTCTTCTTTGATTAAATGAAGAAGATTGAGAAAGAATTAATGGCTTAAACTCATGATATAGTCCTAACTAAGCATGAAGATGATTAGGGAATTATCTTACCAATTTAGGAGGCTTGGATCTTGAGTTTTGAAATTCTATGCCTTTAAAAATGCTAAAAGCCGAGAGCAAATGAAGAACTCATGCCTTGGTTGCTTTTAATTTTTTGATGAGAATGATTTTTTACTTGGCTTGGTTGACTTGTTTTGTATTTGATTTAGTCAATTACTTTCTTGCCCTTGAAATTGTGTGGTTACAAAGCTACCACACCTCCTTCCTTCCCATGTCATGCTTATGTCATCCTCATGATGTCATCCTCCCTTCCTTGTCCTCTTTCTATTGGTTGGATGACATCATTCCCCCTAATCCCTTTGATTAACTTCCTAATCGTTTGCCTAATGACCGCTGATCTGTTATACGGTTTGCTTAACTTTCGTTCTCGTTTATCGTTTGAAGGATCATACCCGGGATCTTATTACTTAGGTTCCCTTAACCTTTCTCAATACATTATATTCCTTTTTATGATCCTCTATTATAATCCTTTAATTTAAATCCTTTTTATCCTGTTACCTTATACTCAATTCTCTCCGTATCTTGTGGATTTCCGGGAAAAACCAAAGTGTTCGGAATTGGATTCTGACGATCTTTACATACACTTATATACTTCATAGAGTACTAATAATATCCCAGAATATCCATAACAGAACCCCTACATAGTGTGGCATGAAAAGTTTCTTCATTCAGCTAAAACACTATTCACAAGGGTTACAAAAAGTTGAAAATTTTGGGGTTATTACAGTCTCCCCTCCTTAAAAGGATTCCGTCCCGGAATCAAACAGAAAATAAATGGGGGTACTTTTCTAGCATTGTGCTCTCTAGTTCCCAAGTTGATTCTTCCACATTATGATTCTGCCATAGTACTCTGACTAGCTTGATCACTTTGTTCCGAAGCACCTGCTCCTTCTTATCCATAATCCTTACTGGCTTCTCCACGTAAGTTAGATCTGGCTGCATATCCACCTGCTCGTACTCCACTATGTGCCTGGCATCCCGATGATACCTCCTTAGCATTGACACATGGAACACATTATGAACTTGTTGCAAATTAGGGGGTAGGGCTAGCTCGTAAGCTAACTTTCCAATCCGTCTTAATATCTCAAAAGGTCCAATGTATCTTGGGCTTAGTTTTCCTTTCTTTCCGAACCTCATTAATCCCTTCCAAGGGGATACTTTCAACAGTACTAAGTCCCCTACTTCATATTCCTTGTCCTTTCGGGCTAGGTCTGCGTATTTCTTTTGTCTGTCTTGGGCTGCTACAAGTCGCCCTCTGATAAGATCCACTATATCTTTGGTCCTTTGGACCACTTCGGGTCCGAGCATCTTCCGCTCTCCTACTTCATCCCAGTATAAGGGAGATCGACACCTTCTTCCGTACAGAGCCTCATAAGGCGGCATTCCGATGCTAGCATGAAAGCTATTATTATAAGAAAACTCGATCAACGGCAAGTGATCATCCCAACTTCCTTTAAAGTCTATTGCACAGACTCTCAACATATCCTCTAGTGTCTGGATGGTCCTTTCACTCTGTCCATCCGTTTGGGGATGGTACGCGGTACTCATATTTAACTTGGTCCCCGCACATTCCTGAAAGCTCCTCCAAAATCTGGAGTTGAACCTGGGGTCTCGGTCTGAGACAATGGACGCTGGGACTCCATGTCGCGTCACTATTTCCTTAAGGTAAATGTCCACCAGTCTATCGACTGTGTATCTCTCATTGATAGGAATGAAATGAGCTGACTTTGTCAGTCGGTCTATAATTACCCAAATGGCGTCGTGATTGGCTTTCGTCCTTGGCAAGCCTACAACAAAATCCATCGCTATCTGTTCCCATTTCCATTCGGGAATCTCCAGGGGTCGTAAAAGTCCACTGGGTCTCTGGTGCTCCGCCTTTACTCTTTGGCAAGTCAAACACTTGCTTACCCATTCTGCTACGTCCCTCTTCATGTTGGGCCACCAGTAATATTCCTTCAAATCCCTATACATCTTGGTACTTCCTGGGTGAATGGAATACCTTGAATTATGGCTTTCATCCAAAATCTCATCTTTAAGTTCTTGAACATTCGGAACCCAAATTCGGTAGGAGTACCTCATTATCCCTTTATCATCTTTCTCAGTATGGATCTCCTCTCCAGTCATTGACTCTCTGCCTTCATTCATTATTTTCTCCTGGCACAATCTGATCTTTTCCAATAACTCTGGCTGCATTGAGATCTCAAAAAGCTTTTCAGTTCCGGTTCCGGTTACCTTTACTTCTATTTCCATTTTCTCAAAATCCCTTATCAACTCTTCCGAAGTCGTTATCATTCTGAGTCTTTCCTTTCTACTAAGGGCATCAGCCACCACATTGGCTTTCCCTGGATGATAGAGAATCTCACAATCATAGTCCTTGATTAGTTCTAACCATCTCCTCTGGCGCATGTTGAGCTCTTTCTGCGTAAATATGTACTTGAGGCTCTTATGGTCTGTGAAAATCTCGCACTTCTCTCCATACAAGTAGTGCCTCCAAATTTTTAAAGCAAATACTATTGCCGCGAGCTCAAGGTCATGAGTAGGATATCTAACCTCGTATTCCTTCAGTTGTCTCGACGCATACGCAATAACTTTACCGTGCTGCATAAGCACACATCCTAATCCTTTGTGTGACGCGTCACTATATATCACAAAATCTCCTTTTCCGTCTGGCAATGCCAATACCGGAGCCGTTATCAACCTTTTCTTTAATTCCTGAAAACTGTTCTCGCATTCCTCCGTCCATTCAAACTTCTCTGTCTTACGAGTAAGTCGTGTCAAAGGGGCTGCGATCTTCGCAAAGTCCTGTACGAATCTACGATAGTAGCCGGCCAATCCTATGAAACTCCTTACCTCTATGGGTGTGGTTGGCCTTTCCCAATTTGAGACCGCCTCTATCTTGGAGGGGTCGACCAATGCTCCTTCTTTATTGATCACATGTCCTAAAAACTGTACTTCATTCCGCCAGAATTCACACTTCGAGAATTTGGCATATAACTGCTCCTCTCTGAGTATTCCTAGAGCTATCCTCAAATGCTCTGCATGTTCTGCCTCAGTCCTTGAGTAGATCAAAATATCATCGATAAAAACTATCACACACTTGTCCAAGTACTTCTTAAATACTCTATTCATTAAATCCATGAAAGCCGCTGGGGCGTTGGTTAATCCAAAGGACATTACCAAGAACTCATAATGCCCATACCTGGTACGGAACGCTGTCTTGGAAATATCTTCGGGTTTAATCTTTAGTTGGTGATATCCAGTTCTCAGGTCGATCTTGGAAAAATAAACAGCATCCTTTAGCTGGTCGAACAGATCGTCTATTCTAGGTAATGGGTACCTGTTCTTTATGGTTAGCTTGTTCAACTCTCTATAGTCGATGCACAACCTCATGCTCCCATCTTTCTTCTTAACAAATAAAACTGGTGCTCCCCACGGAGACACACTGGGTCTTATCATACCCTTATCCAAGAGTTCCTGCAATTGGATAGCTAATTCCTTCATTTCTAACGGGGCTAACCGGTAAGGTGCTTTTGAAACTGGCGCCGTCCCTGGGGCCAACTCAATAGCAAATTCAATCACTCTATCGGGTGGTAATCCCGGAAGGTCTTGTGGGAATACATCTTCAAATTCAGTTGACTACTGGAATATCTTGTAAGTTGGGCACCTCCTTCTGCGTGTCCACCACATAGGCTAGGTAAGCCTCACTTCCTTTTCGTAGCATCCTTTTGGCCTGGGCCATAGTCAAAAATTTCTGCGTCTGCCTCTTTCCTCTAAATATAACTTCTTTCTTCCCTGGGACATTTAACTTAACTTTCTTCCCTTTACAGTCTATCTGAGCATCGTTGCTAGATAGCCAGTCCATTCCCAAAATCACATCAAACTCCCCTAATTTAAAAGGAATCAGATCAACACTGAAAGATTGCTCCCCTATGCCTATCTCACAGGCGGGGTGAATCTGGTTAACAGGAATAATTTCATGATTGGCTATTTCTACTTGTAAGGGTTCTATCAAGGGTTTAGCCTTAAGTCTTAACTTACGCGCAAAGTCCCTTGATATAAAAGATTTAGTTGCTCCCGAATCAAATAAAACATTTGCACTGACTGAATTTAGAGAAAGGGTACCTGCTATCACATCTGAATCTTTCATAGCATCCTGGACTGTCATGTTGAAAGTCCTCGCAGTAGGTGGCTTATTAGAAGCAGCCCTGCTTGCTCCCGAAGCTGCTGGTTTGTTCATTGGGCATTCTCTCTTCCAATGACCTGGGCGTCCGCACTGATGACAAGTGGTGGTTGGAATGACGGCAGGGGCTGACGAAGGGCATTTGTGAGAATAGTGGCCCACTTGCCCACACTTAAAGCAGGTTACTGGCTTTCCTTTACACTCCCCAGTGTGATTCCTTCCACATATGTTATAGGCTGGCAATGGGGGTCGAGACTGGTTGGAATAGGACATTCTTGACTTCTGGCCGCCCTGGCTCACACTCACACTCATTGGTCGCTTAAACCCAGTGTTCCTTCCTGGCAGGGACACTGCTCCTCGATTAAATCTAGTTGGGAAGCTCCTTCCTGCGGAACCTCCACCCATGCTCATACTTTTCCTCTTTATTCCTTTCTTCTCTCTTTCCTTCTGCATCTGTTCACTTCCGACTTCTACAATCGTTGCCTTTTGCACCAGAGTGGCATAGTCCGTAAGCTCAAGGATTGCCACCCTATTCTGAATCCATGGTTTCAGTCCCTGCTGAAACCTCCTAGCTTTCTTTTCCTCGGTGCTCACAAACTCCGGCACAAACCTTGATAACTCAGTAAATTTCGCTTCGTACTCTGCTACAGACAAGTTATTCTGCTTTAGCTCCAAGAACTTGAGCTCCATCTGGTTTTCCATAAACCTCGGGAAATACTTTCCCAGAAACAACTGACTAAATCTCTCCCAGGTTATAATAGCATCTGTCTCCATGTTTTTCTTGGCCTCCCACCAGTAGTTAGCTTCTCCTTTCAGAAGGTAGGTAGCAAATACAGTTTTCTGTGCCTCATCGATACTCAAAATCTCAAAAGATTTCTCCCTCTCCTTTAACCATGCCCTTGCCTCAACTGGGTCGGCTGATCCGTGGAACTCAGGGGGCTTAAGGGACTTAAAAGCCCTGAAAGAGTTTGCCACAGCATTGTTACTTCCTTGAGGGGGTGGGTTGGGTTGACGTTCCAAATTCTGCCTTAGGAGTTGCATGAACTGGCTCATGGGATCCATGCCTGGGTTTGGTACCGGTTGCTCAACCTCGGTTTCTCCTTCTTCAGCCTCTATCTCAAATCCCTCAACATCATATGTTTCCTCTTCCTCTTCATACAGGGAGTCATCCTGTTCCACATAATCCTCATCTTCCTCTTCACTGTGTTCTTGGTTTCTATTGTCCTGATTATGGCTTCCCTGGTCCTCAGATCCAGGGTTCGCCCTAGTTCCAATCTTTCTTGGCGGCATGATTCTGATAATAATAAAAACAATCATTGGGAAAATTCAACGTTAGGTCACAATCATATACAACATTGTGCCTTGCACAGCTCTTATAATGGGGAGAACGTATATCGCAATTCTATTATTTTAAGAAAGTTCTAATACGAAGTGCAGTAATAATAATGATAAAAACAGTGATCCCGTCACTATGGAACTGAACCGAAAGGAAACAAATATATACATAATGCGAGAATACATAGTTTGATCTGGTCAAAAGTACAACAGTGCTACAGTCATCTGTCCCAAAAGTGATACACAAGAGTCTATCTGTCTAGTCAGAAAAAGGGATGATATATACAAGTCAACTATCCCGGAAAATTGGCTCTTACTAAGGCCTCGGCTAACTAGACAACTAGACTATTCCATCGTCAATCCTGAATCACACACCGGAGCGGGTCAGCTCCCAAACCCTTTCCATCGCACGACGGAAGATATAGTCGGCCTGCCGCCTGGAGATCCTACCATGCCTGTCCCCCTGGAGCGATCTGAGCCTCGCTCGGGCTGTGAGCTCTATCCCCGTAAGCTCCCTCCTCAAGGATCGGGGTATAGAAGCCCTAGTCTCATAAGCTCGGGTACGCCTACCCGCCCTCTCTGCATCCAACTCCCTCCTGGCCTCATCTAGTCGGCCCTCGGCAACAGCCACTCGGGTCCTCAATACATCCTGAACATATCCATGAGCTAACGAAGACTGCCTGTGGGCAGGGTCAAGGGGTGGTGAATCCGGAGCCGCTGAGGGTGCCTCCTCGGTCTGCCTAGGCTCGGAAGTATGGGTCTCTGAGCTGTCATCATCAGGAATCCAAGATAGTGGTGGAGGGGTAGGGGCTCTGACCACCGGAAGTGTGGGTAAAGGGATACCAGCATACACTACCATAGGTCCAACACGCTCCTCAGCTACTGGGACCTCATCCGGGTCCTCCTCATCTGGAATAGCAATAACCTCTGTCTCTGACTCCTCTGAGGGGTCCTCCTCATCTGAAACAACAATGACCTCCGTCTCAGGCTCCTCTGAGGGGTCCTCCTCATCCTCCTCCATCTCAGGCTCCTCCTGATCCTCAACATCTAGCAATGCCTCATCATGCTCACGCTCGAACATCTCAGGGTCCTCTATCTCAGGCGCCTACACATTAAACGAGCTAAGTTACTATCATGATACTTATAAGGGTTCCCGTAAGGGTTTTAACTGTCAGCACTACTTTAAGTAGTCCGACCATGAACTTGGCAAGAGTTCTTATTATCTTTGTGAGTTTGTTATTATATCGACGCATCATCTCTGAGGTTTATAACGCTTGGCTCTGATACCATTTATGTAACACCCCCAGATCCGGGGTCGGGGATCCGGGTTGTCACGGTCTTTCTTTCCACAATATCACTTCACTTAATTAATAATAAATAACCTCATGCTGTGACCCCACACTAACACACACCACAACCCGTTATAGTCTCAGAGATGAAATTGAAATAAGTACAAGTCTTTGAATCCACAATTTAAAATTATTACAACCCAAAATGATTACTTGATAATTTACAGTTAATTGCCATTATCTGCCACAAGTTATAATTATACATAATTTGATTCTCAAAAGTAGATGGTCTGAACTACAATGGATCTACCTCTGCAGCTATAGCAGCTACAACATCATCGGGAAGACGCGGGACGCTTCCCACGCGCTTGCGCTGGGTCTGCTGGAGTCTGGCCATCTCTCCTAACTGTTGTTGTGTGATGAAGAAATAAAGCAAGAGTGAGCCTTACAGCTCGCAAGATAATATGTAGTGATAACAATAATACAAGTATCTAAATGGATACTTACTAGAATCTTTATCGTGTGTAAGATAATTACTTACTAGATATAAGTAAAAACAAGGAATGAAGTTACCAATACTTCCCCACACTTATATCATTTATAAAGCTACTTGAACTATCACCGTTCAAAGTATTATAAGATTCACGAGGTCATCCCATAGATGAGACCACAAATAAAACTTGAAAATATTTGATCTTTGAAATATTTTGAAAAGAGATGAAGTTACGAGATACTTCATTCAATGGATACACCAATAAAAATGTTTGACCCTGTCAATGCTTCGGCAACCACCCATTAGTAGCCTTTCGATCGAAATGCTACGGGTAGTGTTGCAGAATTATCCAAATGGATGATGAACTCATTACGGGAGTTTACCGCGCCAGGAAGACCACTTACGATGATCAGTCGTAGTAGTACAACCCCACCATTTTCTACATGTAGAGGAGAACCTGTCGGATTTACTTGTCAACCGAACACTGAACTCCTAAGGAATGGACCGCCTTAGCGGAACTTCCAGGCCATTTGGGCCAATATAATAAGGCTGGGCCGGCGCTACTCGACCACTTACGCCACTCCTAGTTCAGATGAAATCCATGACTCTGAAACGTAAAGCTCGTTTCCCCCTTTCCCCAAGTAGAAACTTCTTGATACGGCTCCAACAAGAAGTCGTATCTAGTTGGAAAGGAAAACTCACCGATATTTCCCAGGCGATGCCTGTTAATGGATTAACTTGTTCCAAGAATTTTACTTCCCGAATATTGGGTAAGTAATCAAAAACTCTTTTACCAAGACAGCAACCTTGTTGCGAATATAAAACACACCACCGAGCTGGATCCCCCATGTTTTGAGCGAGTATTTAAATCCCCTTTTTAAAAGGAAGATCTTAAATATAAAAATAGTTTTGGGATCCGCTCTAACTTTTGAAAATCATTTTAAAGACTCGAAAACACTTTAAAGAGTGTTTGGAGTAAAACTGATTTAATGAAGTAAATCAGTCCCCAGAATATTTAGAAAATGACTGAATGCTAATATTTAAATAATATTCCCATAAAGAATAATCTTTATAAAAATAATTGAAGTAGAAGTATTAAAACTTATACTTGAAACGAGTATTAAATAACCAAAGATATACTTATATGAAAGTACTATCTTTATTTGAATAATCGAAAATAAGTTTGATTATTGACACCTTATTCTTTAATAAAATAAAGAATATACCTCGACAAATAATCGGAGTCATAGATCCTCAAATGAATATTCAAATAATATTCATTAAATAATATAAACTGAGTCATAAGCCTTCGAATGAATATTCAAATAATATTCAATAAATAATATAAAAGAGTCATAAGCCCTCCGATGAATATTCAAGTAATATTCAGATAAATAAACAAAAGGAGTCATACGCCTTCGAATAATATTCGAAATAATATTCAATAATAAAATAAAGTTTAAAGTTATCGAATAAACCTTATTCGATTAATAGTTTGGAAAAACTATAACCATATATATATATATAAATATATATATATATATATATCCATATCCATATATACAAAATCTACTCGGGATCCTCGACTCCCGGTTTTAGAAAATATTTTCACCTTTGGGTCCCTATACTAAGGGTATATGCAAGTTACCGCTATCCTCTAGCATAGGTATTATCAACTGAACCAACAGATATATATTTCAAGAATATGAAACAGGCATGCATATATACCATATCACATGCTACAATATATCGCAAGAATTTGCTAAATAACCAATATGCATTTATCGCAAGATCATGCATATACAAATGTATACATCACAACAACAGTATAACGGATAGAATACTTGCCTGAGCGACTTGGGGGTGAGAAAGGCTCGGGACGAGTCTGGTAACCTATAAACAACAAGTAAGTTGGAATTAAACCAAAATCACTTGTAAATCTATACTTTAACTAACTTAGACTCTAACGCTTGTTTTGCGCTCACCGATTCGCTTAAGTCACTCGGGTACCCTCGGCTCCACCATTTTTAATAATTTAACCTTTACGAGTTTTAAAGCGATTCCTTCGCGAGTGTCTTACCAACTGCCTAACACACTTACCATAAATGATTCATACATTAATTAACCCTTTTTGGTCTTTAACCTATGTTTCAAAGTAAGGCGAGGGAAAAAGTTTCGTTCGCGAAACGCCGTTACTTGAAACGGTCGTTTCTCCTAAACCGTGCATCGGAATCGAACGAACTACATATCAAAACGAAGCTCGTAACATGAGCTATCTAAACATGGCAGTGGTCATAATCTAGAAGGGGGTTCTCGGGTCCTAATGCTATGCACAAAAACAGTCCAAAGAAAATCGGACGTTACGACGGCTATGTTTACGCGATTTCCCAATTTTAAACCATACAAAACCAACCACAAACCAACCTCAAATCCAACACACAACAAACATCCATCCTTATCACATCATAACAACCCCAACCAATTCAATTTAATCATTCATACTTATGCTTAAACTTAACTTTAATCATACTTAAGTTCCTTTAAATCAAAACCACAACAATTATCATTCCATTTCACTACCATTCCAAATCCCAAACTCTAAATCATCACAACAAACTACAATATCAACCCACTAATCAAAATCATCTTATAATATATAGGAATCTAGGGTTTGGAGATGGTATACCTTCCTTGAAGTGGTGGGTGGAGCTAGGAAGCCTTAAGAAGCTTTGAGAAGTCTTAAGAATGCTTGGATCTTCAAGAAAAACAAGAAAAAGTTCAAGTTAAAAACTTGAAAACACTATTCATTGTCTTCTTCTTTGATTAAATGAAGAAGATTGAGAAAGAATTAATGGCTTAAACTCATGATATAGTCCTAACTAAGCATGAAGATGATTAGGGAATTATCTTACCAATTTAGGAGGCTTGGATCTTGAGTTTTGAAATTCTATGCCTTTAAAAATGCTAAAAGCCGAGAGCAAATGAAGAACTCATGCCTTGGTTGCTTTTGATTTTTTGATGAGAATGATTTTTTTACTTGGCTTGGTTGACTTGTTTTGTATTTGATTTAGTCAATTACTTTCTTGCCCTTGAAATTGTGTGGTTACAAAGCTACCACACCTCCTTCCTTCCCATGTCATGCTTATGTCATCCTCATGATGTCATCCTCCCTTCCTTGTCCTCTTTCTATTGGTTGGATGACATCATTCCCCCTAATCCCTTTGATTAACTTCCTAATCGTTTGCCTAATGACCGCTGATCTGTTATACGGTTTGCTTAACTTTCGTTCTCGTTTATCGTTTGAAGGATCATACCCGGGATCTTATTACTTAGGTTCCCTTAACCTTTCTCAATACATTATATTCCTTTTTATGATCCTCTATTATAATCCTTTAATTTAAATCCTTTTTATCCTGTTACCTTATACTCAATTCTCTCCGTATCTTGTGGATTTCCGGGAAAAACCAAAGTGTTCGGAATTGGATTCTGACGATCTTTACATACACTTATATACTTCATAGAGTACTAATAATATCCCAGAATATCCATAACAGAACCCCTACATAGTGTGGCATGAAAAGTTTCTTCATTCAGCTAAAACACTATTCACAAGGGTTACAAAAAGTTGAAAATTTTGGGGTTATTACATGTACATTTGTGATATCAAGGAATTTTCAGACTTGAATCTCTACTTGAATGAATTGGAAGAAGTAAGAGGAATTGATGTTTATAGACATCTTCCCGAAAGACTGGTATTTAAATACAAGGGAGGGAAAGAGATGACATGGCCTCTTCACAGGATTCTCCAAGAAAGCCAATATGTTCTGATTAAAGTCTACTCATCCTTCAAGAAGAACTTTGGATACAATGTGACTCCAAGAAGAACAGTTCTAAAGAGGATTGAGGAACTAAGGAGTATTAGAGCCAAAGATGCACTTCCAAATACTCTATATATTCCCTTTACAGGAAAGAGAGTTCATCTAAGGCCCTATTGGCTGATGGAGTTCATGGATGACAAAGGTGTCAGAAGATTCTTCAGATTGGAGGACCAATTGAGTATCTCTAGCAATGAGACTCTTTTGGAAATGCAGGAAATGCTAAATCTCTCAGAAGCTGATGAACTAGAATTCCACAGACAACTTCAGGATCAAATTGAAGAAAACAACAGAAGGCTTGGGAAGAAATCCAGACAATCAAGAAAATAGATCTATCTACTCAGACTAGAGGAACATCTTGATAACAATTGTGAGCAATTTCTTTGTGTACTTTGTATTGTTCAACTTTCAGCATTTTGTAGCACTTATTAGTTTTATCTACTATTTTTTAATCTGTATTTTCTTTTTGGGTGTTTTGTTATCATCAAGTTTCTCTTAATTTATGGGTACAATTCCAGTAGACATAAATTGGGGGAGATTATTAGGAATATGTTGTATACATGATGATAAGCTAAACAAAATACCTTAGTAGATTTAACTTAGTGAATTTTGTAGCACCCGACGGATGATCAATTATAGTCCCGACGGATGATTCAATATAGTCCCGACGGATGACTAATTGATATCCACCGGGTGAGTAGCTTATGTAACAATAAGTCATGTAGTACATTTTTGCAAACAAATTTGTATAGATTCTGTAGTAGCTTATGAATCATGTAGACTGC
Organism: Apium graveolens; assembly: GCF_009905375.1. Classification (NCBI taxonomy): domain Eukaryota; kingdom Viridiplantae; phylum Streptophyta; class Magnoliopsida; order Apiales; family Apiaceae; genus Apium; species Apium graveolens. The sequence goes on from NC_133655.1 coordinate 249,454,175, forward strand.
TAGTACATGTACAGAATAGGTTGATTAAATGTAAATATAAGATGTCTTGTAATTCTGCACAAATGAAATGGAGTCAAGTGATAAATGGCTACCCGACGGATGATCAACAAAGCTACCCGACGGATGATCAACAAGGCTACCCGACGGATAACAAGCAAGTACCCGACGGATGATCAATTCAAGTATCTGTTGATAGTGACAACACAGTCACATGCGTCGAGTGTTTGCAAAAGGAATGCGATAGCCTGTTTAGCAGGGTTTTGAGAACAAAGAAGCATTACCATTTCCATACAAGGTATGAAGATTTTCAAAGATGCTGGAATAGAGTAGTGAAGCAGCATGAAGTTAGACTTGATAGTTTTGTTTTATTATCTTGTCTTATTTTATGTAAACTTGATGATATATAAACCAAGTGTAGCAAGTAGAACAACAATAACAATAGACCAAGCAAAAACATATTTTCAGAGAAACATTTGTAAGCTGTATCCTGTAGCATTTCTCTGCAAGTTTATTTGTTCACTTGTAAAGCAGCTGTGAGCTATTCAAGCTTCACAGGGTTCTCTTGATATATATATATATATATATATATATATATCTGGTGGATACATTCAAATCCACTAGAAAGTTTTAAAGACTTAAGTTTTTATTACTTTATGTTTGATTAACTTAACTCTGTATTCCGCACTTTGCAAATCAAACAGTTAGATATAAATTAAGTTAGAACCATTTTTCATAAATCTCAAAAAAAGTAGCCAGAATTACATTCAACCCCCTTCTGTAATTCTTGTTGTATTGTTAGGGAATAATAAATTCGCTCTTACTTGTTTATGATCTTTTGACTTTGCCGCATTCACAATAGTAAAAAAATGTTTTCAAAAATATTTTTTCAGTATGCATGATGTCAATTGAATATCGTAAATTATGTGATGACCAATAAGGGAGTTCGTAAAAGTTTGGGACATGAGTCCAATGATGCTCTTCCCCATATCCGACACTCCTTGCCTTCGAATTAGTCTTTCCGGGTGGTGGAAAAACTAAAGTATCAAGCAACTCCTTAACACCCTCCCTGGACAAACGACAACGAAACAATCTTCTTTCTTCATTATCAAACAAATTACTTTTTTGACGGAGTGGATCATTTGATTCAAGGAATATTCGGTTCGTGCCATAGAAACTACACTTTCCACAATATTTTAATTGAAACCCTTGCACACTTCCAAGACAAACTTGACATCCCATTTTTCCTTTACCCGACCACCCACTTATCATACTCATAGCGGGATAGTCACTAATTGTCCACATAAGAGCCGCTCTCATTGTAAAATTTTGTTTCAAAGATTGGTCATATGTTTTCACTCCGATATTCTATAATATCTTCAATTCATCGATGAGAGGCCTTAGACAAACGTTAATATCTTTTCCAATGCTATTTGGACCCGGCACTATATCGGTCATGAACATATAAGGCTTTTTCATACACATCGATGGTGGAAGATTGTAGACAACTATCACCATGGGCCACACACTATATGTTTTTTTTCCGGTAGGGCCAAAAGGGTTGAAACCATCGGTCGCAAGACCAAGTCTTATGTTACGAATCTCTTGAGCAAATGATGGATACCGACGGTTAAAATTTTTCCACTCTTCTCCATCCACGGGATGACTTATTTCTCCTAATTTCACATCTCTATTTTGTACCATCTCATGTGATCGGATGTATGTGCCGACATATATAAGCGTTGTAGTCGAGGAATCAAAGGAAAGTGTCTTAAGATTTTTTTTGGTATTTTTTTACCATCTTTCCTAGAAACATCTCGATAACGATCTTCACCACGTATATCACATACAACTTTATTCCTGTTCCATAAAATAAAATACAATCATTCTCACACAAATCAATTTTTTCATATTCAACCCTCAAATCCTTCATAATTTTTTTTATTACATAATAAGTTTCGGGTAATGTATGCTTTTTTGGTAACACGTCCGTAAGAAGTTTAAGCAAACTATCAAAAACTTTATTACTACAATGTGAGTTATTTTTGAATTCCATTAATTTTGTGGTAAAACTTAATCCTGTGTACTTTGTACTACCGAGATAAATAGGTGCTCCATTTTCAACAATAACCTCGTACAATTTTTTAGCACTATCATTTAGAGCTTCTTCTACATTCATAGTTCCTGTATTCTTAGTATCATAAATTTCATAATTTTCACCGACAAAATCATGTAACATCGCATTCAAATCTACCGGTTCTTCTACTCTCGGAGGTTCCCGAACATAACGACGATGATGTGCTGTTCGACTACGTTTTCTTCCTATCTTTTCACCTTGTGACGTCCACACGGTATAACCCTCAAGCATCCCTTTAGCGAGCAAATGAAATCTAACATCATCAATTTTTAACCAATTCAAATTTTTACAACGTTTACAAGGACACTTCATTGTACCATCTTCTTCCATTCCATTCTCAAGAGCAAATTTTAAAAATATTTTTACACCAATTCTATATTTCGGAGTCAATATAATTTTATCACTTTGCAATTGATTACCAATCCAACTTCGATAAATGGTTTCCATCTACAAATAATTTAACATGCATTTCATAAAAAATAAAAAAAACATTCAATACATACCAATATACATTACACAAACACAAACATAAACACACACAATGATTACAATAAATGAGAATAACTTCAATATATTACCAAAACACATTTAATACAAACAACAAACACCAACACACACACATTAATTAAAATAAATGAGAAAAACTCACAATTTCTCTATTACTCCTCCACTTCAATTCTCCCTCTTAGTTGTTCTTTTATATATTACCCCAATTTCAAGAAATGAAAGATATAACACAAAAAAACAAAAAAAACAGCTTTAATGCGACCGACGACGGTCGGTTATAAAAAATGCAGTAAAACGACACTGTTCTGTATATAACGGGTACTTTTTTTGTACTTTATATTAATTTTATATTTTTACCTATAACCGACCGACGCGGTTGGTCGGTTTTAATGGCCTCCAACTAGGGTTTTAACCGACGACATCAACGTGGTCGATTTTACTTGTGCCACATCAGCAAAACTACGTCGTATTTAGCTGTTATAACCGACCACCAACTTGTGGTCGGTTTTAGCTCTGCCACATCATCAAAACTGCGTCGTTTATCCTCTTACATAACCGACCAACCTGGTGGTCGGTTATATTGAAGCCAAATCGTTGTCGGTCGGCTATGTGTGGTCGGTTTTGTCATGTTTTCCTGTAGTAGAGGTATGGCTGTATGATTATAGAAATAATAAAAAGAATCAATTAAATATATAGTATGAGTTTGATTATTTTAGAAAAAATATTAGTATTTTTTTTAATTTTATTATATTTTGAAGAATTTTTTATGCTTTCTGAAAAATAACCGAATTTTATTTTGGTTGCATTTGAGATTGAAACGGGTTGCATTTGAGATTATATTTGATTGCTTTTTGCAAAAAAATCAAAAAATTATATTTTTGTTAATAAAAACTTAAAAAGTCATACTTTTGCAAAAACAATTCAAAAAAAATGTATTTTAAAAAAACCCTCTTGATTTTAAATTACTTAATACCGTTTCAAAGACCCTTTTAAATTGTATATATAAGTTTTGTATGGTTGATATGTTTTAATATATTTATTTTGACGGGATTGTTAGATTTTAAATATTGTTTTTGACCAATGATAGGTTTAAGCCCGCAACAGTTGGGTGAGTGGGTTAAAAAGAAGATAATTATGTTTTTTGTCACATGTTCGATCTGACCGACAACTTATGTACAGTTTATTTTATTTCACGTGATTGGTATATTATTACATGAGCCCGCAGATTTAGTCCATGCTGGTAACATGTGGGTGGACAATTTTCGTTTGGGTATAATAAGTACTACTATATCATGTGATTCAAAAATTTCAATTAACATATCACGGATGTGATTTGTTTTACTCTTTGTTTGTCATCTCTGTCGACTTGTCTTGGGGGCTAGTGTTCAAAATTTCCCCGGGTTCTCTACTTGTAAAAAAATCGACAAAATAGTAAAATTATACATATGGTAAAATGAAAAATATGCACAAGCTGCTATCTTTTTATTTTTTGTCAAGAACAAGCTGCTATCTTCATATCAATGTACTGATAAGGAAAAACAACCCGATAAGAATAATGCATGGAAAGCAAACTAAGTTACAGTGTAATTACAGTGACTTACAAATTGTTCAATAAATTACAGAGTATTTCAATAATACTGATCCCAGTGTATAAAATTAATTTGTGGAATTATGAAATGTCAATAGGTCATGTTGCCAACAAAGTATTGGTCTCCCTTCCAGTTTTAAAAAATTATAGTCATAAAATTGGATACAAAATTTTAAACATGTTATGTAATTTAATTATAATAAAATTCATGTATTCATATAAAGAGCATCAACTAAAATATCCACATTATTGTTATAAAACTTTATAATTTTTTGGCGACTAATTTATGTAATGGGTAGAAAGGGGCAGGCTGACTCGTGTCAGATATTGAAAAGAGGCGAGGGGTGACCAAAGGCAGCTTTGTCTCGACTCTGAATACAAAACTGTTTTTGTGTGTGCGAGACTGAAGAGTAACAGTCTTATTGTGGGCCTACAGAGAGGGCCGGGGCTCAGAGTGGGCCCATTTCATCTTCGCTTCACGACGGTTTGTTGGACTTCTTGTGAGCTGCATGGACAGTAACATGCACCCAGGTCCCCAGCTCCCTCCATTTCTTATTTTCTTCTCTCCTCCGTCTTTTTATTCTATTAATTATTGTAACTTGTTTTCCAATTTCAGGAATTCAGGATGTAGACAGTAATATAAGAACCTACTTGAGGTTATAGTCTAGACTGCATCAGAAAATTTAGTTTTTTTTTAAAACAAAAATCTCATTTCATTCTTATGACTGGGTTAAATCTGAATAACCAACAAAAAATTGTAAAATTAGGTATTTAAATTCTGATTTTAACTTTTGAATATGAAATAACATACATATTGTATGTAATATAAGTATGTTTATATTTACAAGTATACTAGCATCAAATAATTGAAGAAAAAATGGAACATCAACTGCTTTCAACTTTTATAACTAAAATTATTATTCTATTGCACAACAAAAAGGAACCAGAGGTAAAAATTAATTAATAGAGAAGAAAAAGGCTACTTAATATATAGGTAAAAAATGGTCAAGTGGATGGACTGATTTCTTCCAACTCCTCTTCAATTATCTCCAAATTTAAGATGTCCTTTGCATATTAATTATACTTTCTTCTTGGTTTTTTCTTGCCTTAAAAATATAATTTCTCCAATTAGAGCTAGCTAGCTAGCTAGATATAGTCTCTCAAATTTTGTCAAAGGAAAAGATACTAGCTAGTAGGAGTATCTCATATTTTTGTATCAAGTTTTTGAGTGCAGAAAATTGAAGTGTTTGCCTAGTTTTTGGTCAATTATTGGTTGCAGTATCAACTCATCACTTTGATTTGAAGGATACAATCACCAATTCTAAAAAATCAGCAAAATATACAAATATCTGGTAAATCTTGATGAATATGGAAGGTTCAAATTCATCAAATTCGATGTTCTTTGGAGCAAGAGGAGAAGATCAAAGCCAGATGACACAACAACAACATTCCACCATGTTCACTTCCTCAACATCAACAGCTCCAACAGCTGCAGCTGCCCAGAAGAAAAAAAGAAATCTTCCCGGAACTCCAAGCAAGTACCTATTCATATTACTGCATATATTTATATCAAAGTATATTATATGTACATATTCACCCTAATCATTACATATTTATTATTCATATAAACCTAGCTACTTCTTCTTTGTCATGAAAACCCTAATTTTATTTGAAATTTGATTCAAATTTTAACTCATGGTTCCGCCACATAATTTGAACTGTGTTTTATGTTTTATAAGTTTGAGCTACAATTAGAAGATACAGTGTGACTAGTTTGATGTTATTTTGTTATTTTTGTATATGTATTTATGATGAAGTTTCGCTTATATCATTTATTTTGGACTATATATGTATATGTAACAGATCCAGATGCAGAAGTAATAGCACTATCTCCCAAGTCACTAATGGCAACAAACAGGTTCATATGTGAGGTATGCAACAAAGGTTTTCAAAGAGAACAAAACTTGCAACTTCACAGAAGAGGACACAATCTTCCGTGGAAGCTAAAAAAGAAAACTACAAACGAAGTGATCAAGAGGAAAGTTTATCTTTGTCCCGAACCCACTTGTATTCATCACGATGCTTCTCGTGCACTTGGAGACCTCACCGGTATTAAGAAGCACTATTCTCGTAAACATGGTGAGAAAAAATATAAGTGTGACAAGTGCTCTAAACGGTATGCTGTTCAATCCGATTGGAAAGCTCATTCTAAAACTTGTGGCACTAGAGAATACAGATGTGACTGTGGTACTCTCTTCTCAAGGTGCTAAACTTTTTAATAATTTATCATTTACAATTTAAATTGTATATATAAATTCTTAAACTGTATTGTTTCTTGTTCACGTATAGCTCAAGATACTAACAAAGGGCTGATACACTGTTTGAGGTTTTGGTTAGTTCGACTACTATCAAACAAAAGTATAGCTTAAGATCGATATACAGCTATTTGTTTAATTACCATATTTTTTGTTAACTTAGAGCAATTCATACGTGTTGTATACAAGAAGAAATGGTACTGCTAGTGCTAGGAAAATTTGTATAGGGAACACCGCCTGCTCTTTCATCATAAGTAGTGGTATTCACGTGTGTTACCCAACAAATGGATGTTGTTTTGCTCGATTTGGCCTATTCTGGGTGGCTCCATATACTCAGGCCTGTGTGTTTGCAGTCTATCTTCTTGTCTAAATTGCTCGTGGTACTTCAAGGTCCCCCTCTTGCTCAGAATCCATGTACTCAATTAATACACTAATACATGTACACATGATTATCAAAATGTGTAATGCTCATTTGTTTGTATGTGCTTGAAAAGTTGGAGATGTTTTTCCCGTTAGTGAAAGGACCATAGTACTGCAACTTTTGCAGAGGAAATAATTTGTTCATAATATATGTTCTTCAAAATTCCCCTTTATGCTTTCGAGAAATATACACATTTGCAGTACATAGCTAGCATTTTATGAAGAAAAAAATTGTGATCGTTCATTACAATTGATTGTTTTTCATTATAGGGTGTTTATCAATTCAGGTATCGTAATTTATCAGATTTTTTCCTAATATTTATTAGGAGTACTATATGGTAAATGACCTTATATTATATGAGCTTGACCATTTCTTCCGAATCATTTGTTTGCAGGCGTGACAGTTTCATCACACACCGAGCCTTTTGTGACGCACTGGCTCAAGAAAGTGAAAGGCACCCTTCCAGTATCAGTAGCCAAATATTTGGAAATAATCCCATGCATTTGAATCTATCTCAAGCCCAAAATCGTTCAAACAATATGTTAAGGCTAGGAAGTGGTAGTAGTAGTGGAGCGAAACTGGAGCAGCTTTCAAATCCTTCATTATTATACGCAACTCAACCTCCACAATCTCCCTTCTTCATGCCACCACCTGATTCGAATCAAGAGTTTCAAGAACTTCAAAACAAGTCATTTCATGGGCTAATGCAACTACCTGATCATCTTCAAACTAATACTAGCAACTCCCCTTCCGCAGCCTCAAATTTATTCAATCTCGGCTTCTACTCGAGTAGTAATACTACAAACAGTATAAGCAACAGTACTGATAATAATTCAAGCTTCTTGATACAAGATCATCAGTACGGAAATGAAGGGAATGCAAGTATTTTTTCAGGTAACAATAGTATTTACAACACTACTCATGATCATCAAAGTCAAGCCGTCGGGCCAATGTCAGCCACTGCATTGCTACAAAAAGCTGCTCAAATGGGCTCAACAACAAGTAACACAAACGCTACTTTGCTAAGAGGACTAGGAAGCAGCATCAGGACATCGTCTTTAACGACTGATGCTAATAAGTTTGGACGAAATAGTTTCAACACTAATGCAAACACCGAATGTGGAAACCAACAACTTGAAGGTCTAACGAACCCGTTTGCAAATGAGAATCAAGACTCTATATATGCTAGTCCCGGGGATGACCATCATCGTCAACAGAATACTAATTTTGCAGGGTTTGGTGGGAGTGCTATGAGATCAGAACATCAACATCAGCAAAACCTTGGAAATGCAGATGATGGTGCAGGAAAGATTCATCAGAATTATTCACGAAACATGAGAGGTTCTACAGATGATAGATTGACATTGGATTTTCTTGGAATTGGAGGAGGAAGAGCTAGACATTCGAGTGGTGGATTTCCACAAAGGGAGCAGCAAGCTGGTGAAATGGCTTCATTAGAGCATTCGAAAATAAGCTCTTTGTCACAAGTAAGACATGCATTTGGAAATCCCAAACTGCTATAAGTATAGTAATATTTTGATGGTTATGTAGTGAGGGAGATGATAACTCCATATGGAAATGATGATTGAAATATTATTTTGATGATAACTATATACGTTATTGCGCATGCAATTTATTTTTCAGTTTCGTTTCGGCCAAGAATTTGTTTTTTCCCGTTGAAGCTTTACTGTTGCTCTAATATTTGTTCAATGAATTTAAAGAAAATAGTTTAATCGAAACAAGGACCTCTCGCAGCACCTCCATGACTGTATAATTTGAGACCAAATCCATGAAAACAGAAAAGTGAAGCTTAATTGCATGTCTTGTAGTATATGTCCGCAAGCATATTCCAACCACGAAATCTGTAACTAATACATGCACGCCATTTTTTTATGTTTGACATAGAATCTGTCTGCTCACCTAATACCTAACCTCTAGTTTAGCATTAACGAGATTTTTTTTCCTTTTTTTTATGTAAATATAATTATTTTGATTTCCATTGTGCGAGGTCCTTAATCAACCTTTTTTCTTTTTTATGATATTATTTTGAAGTTTAATTTTGTATTCTGCGTGAGAAAGTCAGTGACAAAAATTTCGGGACATATAAAATAATTAATAAGCACATTTTCCTTCTTTAAATTTTTTATTTTAACTTTAGTTAACCAAAAATATTGCTCAAAAAGTTTTACTGTATATAATTTTTGTTATAACGATATAGACACCACAAAAGGTCAGCATTGCTGAATTTGTGCTCCACAAAATGATGACCAATTAAATTTAAATATAATTGACCATTCGATAAAGTCAAACAGTATAAACTTATTCAAGTGCTACATATATACAAGACGACTTCACACCAGAAGAAGAAAATAAATAAATAATTATATTTTGTGGCGCAGGCAATAGACAATACGAAGACGGAAGAATTTATAAAAGATTTGGATGTTTTCTGATTACTTTGAAGGTCGAAATTTTTTGTAGGATTTCTTGTTTCCTGTAGTTCTTACACGTACAGTTGTTGGTATAAACAAACTCTTTTTGTTTATAAGAAATTCTGTCAGAAAAAATTATGGCCAAAAAGGAATTTTTTTTGCCAAAATTTCGATTTTGAAAATTTCATGATAATCAAGATATATACTCTCTCTATTTCATTTTAACAATTGCTTAATTTTTCTGCACTTATTTCTAAGTATTTTGACCGTATAGTTAAAATAATAATTATATATAATTTAAAATTTTAATTAATTTTTTTTTAAGAATAATTTTTATTATACCATCAATGCATTGAGATATGTGCAGAAAACTCAAAACACTAAAATTAAAGATATTTTTATTTCGCTAAACGGGGGACGGAAGAGCGATGTGAACGTGTGGGACATCACCCGTCTACTACACTGTATGGTTCCCGCTGCAATGGGGCAATTAAAAAGTGCAGAGAAATGTTTTGGTAGAATGTCAATATTATCACTATATTACATACATTCATAAGATAGTGTCAAGCATTTTAAGAAACTCTTAAGATCACTCTTAAATATAATATAAATTATTAGTTCTTATTAATTTAGTATACATTTATCCTAACAATATTTTTTATATTTACTCCTTATTTAATTTTATATTATTAAAAATAATTTGAAATTAAAGTACAAAATAAAGTGGAAAGAGATGTATATTTTATCAATTTATTATAAAATATTAATTAAGAGCTAATTAGAGGCTCTTAAAAATGAAAAGAGAAAGGGTCTCTTAAACTTTTAAAGAGTTTTTAAGAATCTCTTACGCTGTGTTCCCGAATTTAGGGTAGAAAAGAAAAAAATAGAAAATAACCAATTTTTCTTTCTCTCCTATTATTTCCAAAAGTGGGAAGAAGATTTTGAAGACAAAAATAAAGAAAACTTCTTCCGAAATCTGCAGCTTTATTTTCCTTTCTTTCATAAAAGTTGTTCGCGAACAAGCTGAAGAAATATATTTTTTACATTTCTTTTCTTTTTTCTTCAAAAAATGTTTCTAGAACACAGCGTTAATGCTTAAATTTAACCACCACACTTTATTTTTCAACTTAACTTAAGAACTTATGTGAAGAAATTGTTAAAAATGCTCTAAATACACTTATGTCCATGGACAAGAGAATCTGCGGTGTGACTTATGTCACCTGTTGTGTTTGTTGTCTCAATTTTGTCCCCCCTGCTTTTTATTTAGTCCGTGATACTGAAACTATATATGGACGATTTTCTTTTATTATTAATTTCCTTTGATGATTTTTTCTCACCAATTTTTGTTTCTTCATTTTTATTCGCTCTTCTTTAAAATTGGGTCGATGCTATAGCTTATATATGTTAATGTAATAGTCGGCTGACAGCTTCACCACTGCAGTAATTATATACCAAATCCAACCTGAATACATGAATCAGTTATAATAATATATATAGAGCATGATCAAATACAAACCAAATTTAAAATACAAACTTAGAACTAATCTCAATCATTAGATCAACGTAATCTAATGCCCCCTACAAGCACCCCATTCAAGTACTTTGCACCCTCCCTCACCTACTTTTAGCTTTGCCCCCTCCGTTTTTAATTTTATTTTTTCCGTCAAACCGTAAGTTTTTTTTAAAATCCGATTTCACTGTATTTTTCTACATCTCTCAATGATCGATTTGCATACCATATGTGTTATATTTTGAAGTAATTTTTTTAAAAAAATATTTGTTTTCTAGTTTCTATTGTAATATTGGTTTGTATTGGAGTAGCACCCATATATATAAGGTGGATGCGTAAAAAATTATTATTTAAAAAATATAGATATATAAATATTATTTGTCTAAATATTATTTGGTTTCAATTTTTTATCTTAAATTTACTATATAAATTTATTTTAGCTCGGATGATAGTATATAATATTTTGTATTTATCTGACCCTATCATACAAATGAACGAATAATGTCCAGTTTCGATTTAAAAAAATAATATTGTCTCTAGTTTCGTTTTTATAAAATAATATGAATTTTGTAGATATAGAAGATTACCTTTTATTATATAAGACCTCTATATCAACCAAATTTAAGTGATTATATTTAGTTTGTTTTTAATTATATTTTAGTTCGGGTTGAATATTATTTAGTTTTAGCGTAGATGAGCAATATTTATTATTTGTTTTAACTCAATGTCATTATATCAATCAATGAATTAGTTATATTTAGTTTTAGCTCGGAGGAGTAAGAATTATTTGTATTTAGTTTTAACCCGGATGAGTAATATATATTATTTTAAACTGTATCAATAATATTATTTATTATTGTGTTTTAGGCCGATATAACAAATCAACTAACAATATTTAGTTTTTTATTTTTAATTTTAACCCGGATCACTAGTATAATGTTGTTTAAATATGTATGAATAGTGAATATTATTTTATTTTATCTCGGGCCATCATACCTACCACCAATTATTCTAATTTTAATCTTGTTTTAGATCCGTTCAATAATATAATTATATTGGCCCGAGTGACTAATATATATTCTTTTTCTAGCAAAAGAACATTATACATATTTAATTATTTTATTTTACATCGGCTTTTCTAGCAAGAGACCATTATATATATTTAATTATTTTATTTTACACCGGCTCAATAGCATAATTTTTTGGGCCCGGGTCAATATTATATATTATTTTGTTCCGGTTACAAACCATTATATATATTTAATTATATTTGTATTTATATAATTATATTGCGAGTATTAGTCTATTAATTGCGAGTATTAGTCTATTAAGAAGAGTGTTTTATGTTAAATATAAAGTTGCCAAAATAAAGGTGACCAAGGATCAACAACCAAAATTTTAATATTTCGTCATTAATATAATAGTTTGTGTGTGTGTATATATATATAACAGAATCCAAAGATTTCAGCTGTAGCTGATGAAGTTAATGCATTTTTAAGTATCTGGAAATTTCTGAATTAATTTCTCTAAGTCAGTTTATGATCTTGAAGAGTCACATGTACTAGTATAAATCGGAAGTCTTGTAGTCTCTGGATGATATAAGAATGATTAATAAAAAAACACTAATTTGATTTTATTTTACTTTTTAGCTCTGCAGTAGCAACTCATATACATCACCTTCTGTTTACTCATACACCCCCTGTTATAGAGTATTTTTTCATAGAATAACCAGCATAATTTGGTATCAGAGCCCGATTACGACTCAAATGGGTTTTATTCTTCTCTTGGAAAAATGGCAGGCACTGGTCCTGCGCTTTCTCAACTTTTGATTCCTACTTTTGACGGAGAAAATTCTGGAAGATCAAGATGAGGACCTTACTGTTGTCTCAAAATCTATGGAACTTTGTTGAATCTGACTATACTAGGCCTGAAAATAAGACTGCTCTAACTGATTCCGAGAAAAAGAAATTGGATGATAGTCGCATGAAGGATTCTAAGGCACTGTTCTTCATACAACAAGGAGTTTTAGCGACAATCTTTCCTAGAATTTATGGTGCCATCAAAGTAAAAGAAGCATGGGAGATTTTAGAAAAAGAATTTCAAGACAACCAAAAGTGATGAGAATCAAACTCCAGACGTTAAGGCGTGAATTCGAGAATTTGGAAATGAAGGGGTCAGAGAGTTTGCAAGATTATTTCTCTAGAATGATGAAAGTTGTCAATTAACTACGTGCATATGATGAAGATGTGACTGAACAAAAAATCACGGATAAGATACTAATCAGCCTACCAGAGAAATACGATTATGTAATTGCTGCAATTGAAGAAGCAAACGACACCACAAATCTTTCTGTAGAAGAACTAATGGGTTCACTCCGAGCTGATGAACAAATGAAGGAAAATCTAGTTGATAAGTCCCTAGATAGTGCTTTCTGAACAAGATTAAAATTGGGTGGACACGGAGTTCAGATTTTGTTCCTAGTAAAAGAGGTGCAAGTGATCAAAACAATTATCGTCCAAGTCCAAATGAAAATGAAAAGCTCCAACAAGGTATGAGTTTCAGAATTTGTAAACCTTCATGCGAAATCTGTAAAAAATCAAATCATGCTTCTTCGGAGTGTTGACATCGAGGGAAGCCACAATATCAAAATTGTAAAAAATTTGGTCATATTAAGAAATATTGTTGTATAAAAAGAAGGACCATGCTAATTTTTCCTGAATAAAAGAATGATGAACGAAATTTATTTTATGTTTCTCAATCAGCCACAATGGAAGAAAAAGAAAAAATCTGGTACATCGGTAGTGGGTGCAGTAATCAAATGATCGAAGATGATGAAGCCTTTCTCAACATGAATAAAGAGGTCAGTTCACAAGTGAAGATGGCCAATGATGAACTGGTAAAAGCTAGCAGAAAAGGTACCGTTGCAGTAATAACAAATAAGGGAACAAAATTTATTCATAATGTTTAATTAGTTCCTAATCTGCAACAAAATTTATTAAGTGTGGGATAACTGGTTCAAAATGGCTACTGTGACGGCCTCAACCTCGGGGTCAGGAGTTGACGTCACCAACAACAATAAAAATAAAATAATATAATTCCATTCACTAACTATACGTAACCACGACCCCTTTACCAAGACCTTTTTCAGGTTTAAGTATGATTTATGTTACAATTAATACAAACCAACTTACAACAAACCAAACTGACGCAACTAACTTAATACAGCAACTCAATTGTAACACCCCCAAATCCGGGGTCGGGGATCCGGGTTGTCACGAGTTCCATTTCCCTTAACAACACCCAATCTTAATAAATAATCAACTACTCTGTACTGTGACCCCACAATAAACACACACACCACAAGTTATAGTCTCAGAGATGAATATCCAAAAATAATCACAAGTCGTTTTATTCCACAATTATATGCCAATACACCTTAAACAGGTTTCTGAATAAATTTACATTTCTTTGCCATTATTACAATTCATAAATATACATAATCTGATACATCAAAAGTTGAAAGCCTAGCCTATTGGTAGTTCCTACCTCAGCTATGGCGGCATCAGTGCTTCTAGAAAACTGCAGAACGTCTCCTAACCTCTTGCGAATCGGGAGCTTGGTCCGGTTCATCTTGTCTATCTGATGTTGTGTGATGAAAGAAGAAAGCAAGGGTGAGCAGCAAGCCCACCAAAATAATATGTATAATGATTAACAATATATGAGCCTTCTCATAGCACTCATGAAAGTCTTGGTCAAAAGAAATGAACCAAGTTGATATCTTAATGCGATGAAGTCGCAAAATATTCAGTATATATATATATACATATATACTTTTCAAAATATTGGAAGTCCTCTTCCATGCACAATATACACAAAGTCCCAGTGTATAACTGTATAAAAAAAATATCGTTGCAAGGTGATCTCATATATCTAACCTTGTCTCAACGTTTTTCTGAAAATCTTTGTCATTCATAAGACAATTATTAATTAGATATAAGTTTAAAAGATGAAGTTACAAGATACCCCAATATACTTATATCTTTCCCAAATACTACTTGAACTACCACCGTTCAAGTTATAATTAGCTTCAAAAGTTCATCACATAGATGAGACTATAAGGCAAGATTTGAATAGATTAAATCTTTAAAATATTATCAAAATAAAATGAAGTTATGAGATACTTCATTTGATGTAAACATCATTTTGAAAACTTGACCCTGCCAACACTCAACAATTGCCCAACCGTAGCCTTTCTATCGAAGTGCTCTGGGTAGTGTTGCAGAAATTATCCAATTGGATGATGAACTCATTACGGGAGTTTTCCGCGCCAGGAAGACCACTTACGATGATCAGTCGTAGTAGTACAACCCCACCATTTTCTACATATAGAGGAGAACCTGTCGGATTTACTTGTCAACCGAACACTGAACTCCTAAGGAATGGACCGCCTTAGCGGAACTTCCAGGCCATTTGGGCCAATATAATAAGGCTGGGCCGGCGCTACTCGGCCACTTACGCCACTCCTAGTTCAGATGAAATCCATGACTCTGAAACGTAAAGCTTGTCCCCACTTTCCCCAAGTAGAAACTTGTTGATACGGCTCCACCAAGAAGTCGTATCTATTTGGAAAGGAGAACTCACCGATATTTCCCAGGCGATGCCTGTTAATGGATTAACTTGTTCCAAGAATTTTACTTCCCGAGTGTTGGGTAAGTAATCAATTCATTTATCAAAACAGCAACCTTGTTGCGAATATAAAACACACCACAGAGCCGGATCCCTCAGGTTTTGAGCGAGTATTTAAATTCCCTTCGAAAGGAGGATCTTAAAAAAAATGAGTTTTGGGATCCGCTCTAACTTTTAAAAAAATCATTTTGAAGACTCGCAAAACATTTTTAAGAATGTTTGGAGTGAAGCTGATTTAATGAAGTAAATCAGTCCCCAGAATATTTAGAAAATGTCTGAATATTATTATTTAAATAATATTCCCATAAAGAATAATCTTTATAAAATAATTGAAGTAGAAGTATTAAAACTTATACTTGAAATGAATAGCAAATAATCAAAGATATACTTATACGAAAATAATATCTTTATTTGAATAATCAAAAGTAAGTTTGATTATCGACACCTTATTCTTTAATACAATAAAGAATATTATTAAGTAATAAGCGGAGTCATAATACCTCGAATGAATACTATAAATAATATTCATAAAATAAAGGAGTCATACATCCTCAAATGAATATCCAAGTAATATTCAATAATAATATAAACTGAGTCATAAGCCCTCGAATGAATATTCAAATAATATTCAAATAATAAAATAAACTGAGTCATAAGCCCTCGAATGAATACTCAAATTAATATTCAATTAAGTAAAATAAAGGTATCGAATAAACCTTATTCGATCCATAGTTTTAGAAACTATATCCATATATATATATATATATATATATATATAATATACTCGGGAACATCGACTCCCGGTTTAGAAATATGTTCACCTTTTATCCCCTATACTAAGGGTATACGCAACTACTTGCTTATTTCTAGCATAGGTATTATGCAACTATAAGCATTGAAATCAACAGATAGATAACCAGATTACGAAACAGACATGCATATATACCATATCAGCATGCTCCAATATATCGCAAAATTTGCTAATAACAATCATGCACTATCACAAGATAATGCATATACATATATTTACATCACAACAACAGTATATCGGGTAGAAAACTTGCCTGAGCGACTGGGGGTTACGAATGGCTCGGGACGAGTCTGGTAACCTATAAACAACAAGTAAGTTGGAATTAAACCAAAGTCACTTGTAAATCTATACTCTAACCAACTCAGACTCTAACGCTCGTTTTGCGCTTACTGATTCTCTTAAGTCACTCGAGTACCCTCGGCTCCACCATTTTTAATAATTTAACTTTTACGAGTTTTAAGGCGATTCCTTCGCGAGTGTCTTAACAACTGCTTAACACACTTACCATAAATGTTTTATGCATTAATTAACCCTTTTTGGTCTTTAACCTATGTTTCAAAGTAAGGCGAGGGGAAAAGTTTCGTTCGCGAAACGCCGTTACTTGAAACGGTCGTTTCTCCTAAACCGTGCATCGGAATCGAACGAACTACATATCAAAACGAAGCTCGTAACAATAGCTATCTAAACATGTCAGTGGTCATAATATAGCAGGGGGTTCTCGGGTCCTAATGTTATGCACAAAAACAGTCCAAAGAAAATCGGACGTTACGACGGCTATGTTTACGCGATTACCAATGTTTAAACTACTCCAATTAACCACCAACCAACTCATAACCATCAATACAACAAAACTTCACCTAAACCATACCACATCAGTCCATAATCTCCAAGGTTTTCAACTCAAACAACCACAATCACGACCTATGAACTATAATCAAGCTTCAATTACCAAAAATACTTCCAAATCAAACCAAACTACTAATAATCACAATCCATGCTTCTCATTTCACAACACCAACCATTAAACTTACTAACAAATAAAGTAAAGGCTAGGGTTTGAAGTTTATACCTTCCTTGGGAGGTGTTAAGTTGCTAGGAAGCCTTAGGGAGCCTCCTACAAGCTTGATCTTTCCAAAAAAATCAAGAACACAAAGTTAGGCTTTGAAGTTTCTAAAAGTCCGATTTAAAGAACTGTAAAAATGAGGGTCTTACCATGATTATTTGGACGAGACTTGTGAACAAGAGTTGTAGGCCATCTCAATACCTTTCCAATGAGCTATAGAACACAATATTTGAGTGAGAAATGAAGGAGATACAGCAGTTTTAGTGTTCTGGTTCTGTTTTGGCCGAGAGCATGAAGAACAATGCCTTGGTTTCTTTTTGATTTTGATGAAAAATGATTTGCTTGGCTTGGTTGGTTTGATTTTTGTGTTTGTTTTAGTAAATTACCTAGTTGCCCTTGATTTTGTGTGGTTAAAAAGCCACCACATCTCCTTCCTTCCCATGTCATGCTTGTGTCATCCTCATGATGTCATCCTCCCCTCCTTGTCCTCTTCTCATTGGTTGGGTGACATCATCCTCTCTAATCCCTTTGATTAACTTCCTAATTGTTTGCCTAATGACCGCTGATCTGTTATACGGTTCGCTTAACTTTCGTTTTCGTTTATCGTTTGAAGGATCATACCCGGGATCTTATTACTTAGGTTCCCTTAACCTTTCTCAATATATTATATTCCTTTTATGATCCTCTCCTATAATCCTTTAATTTAAATCCTTTTTATCCTGTTACCTTTTTCTCAAATCTTTCCGTATCTAGTGTATTTCCGGGAAAAATCAAAGTGTTCGGATTTGGATTCTGACGATCTTTACATACACTTATATCCCATATAAAGTACTAATAAAATCTCAGAATATCCATATCAGAACCCCTACATAGTGTGGCATGAAAAGTTTTCTCATTCAGCAAAAACACTATTCATAAGGGTTTCAAAAATTTCCCAAAAATTGGGGTTATTACAGTCTCCCCTCCTTAAAAGGATTCCGTCCCGGAATCAGATAGAAAATGAATAGGGATACTCTCTTAGCATTGCACTTTCTAACTCTCGAGTAAATTTTCCCACATTGTGGTTCTACCATCAAACTCTTACTAGTTTGATAACCCTTCTCCTAAGCACTCGTTCCTTTTTACTCTATACCCTTCCTGGTTGCTCCATATAGGTTACGTCTGGTTGCATGTCTATGCGCTCATATGCCCCTATTTGTCTGGCATCCGATTTACACTTCCTTAACATTGATACGTGGAACACGTTATGAACTTGCTACAGGTTCGGGGGTAGGGCTAGCTCATATGCTAACTTCCCAAACGTCTTAATATATCCAAGGGTCCAACAAATTGTAGACTTAGCTTTCCTTTCTTTCCGAACCTCATCAATCCTTTTTCAAGGGTTTCCAAGGGGATACCTATAATATTACTAGGCCCCCTATTTCATACTCTTTGTCCTTTTTGAGTCAAATCAGCATACCTCTTATGTCCATCTTGGGTTACTACCAGCCGTCCTCTGATTAGATCTATTATATCCCTGGTCCTTTGGACTACTGCGGGTCCGAGCATCTTGCGCTCTACAACTTCATCCTAACATAAGGGAGATCGACATTATCTTCCCTCAAGGATCTCATAAGGTGACACCTCGATAATGACATATGATCTATTGTCGTGATATAACTAAATCCGCGTTAAGTGATCATTCCAATTTTTTTCAAGTCTATTGCACAGACTCTCATTATAGCGTTTAGCATTAGAGCTTTTGCTTCTCAATACCCATTCTTTTCGAGTTCGTAATCGCTACTACCTTCCGTTCCTAATATTATACTGGTTATACTTTTGCTCGTTAGCGTTCTATAACCTTTTAATAACCACGTCAACCTTAGTATTACGAATGTGTTCCCATTCTGAATACCACCATAACTTTACTACTCCTTTTTCAGCTATTTCTATTTTTGAAAGCTTAATCCTTCATATAGAAGTAAAAGAATTTATTGAGAGATCACTATGATCATGAACACTTGTTATCTCGCATAGTTAGTACAGAAGGTGGCCAGCCTTTAGTACTTGACAAGCAATTAAACAATAGTTGGTATCCTACTAGGCTTCTATCACACAGATAGACAGTCATTCGGCAATACCTCCCCTTCTGGAAGGGTTGTTCTTCTCAACTTACATGAAATGAAAAGAAGAGAAAAGAACGAACTGAAGAGAATTGTATATATAAAAAAAATATACTGCCACAAAATATCTGGCTTGGAACCTACCTCTGAACTATAGAGGTTTGTCATAGGAGAACAAAACATATACGTATTTATATCAGCATCAAGTATTATAGCATCGTATTTCCCATGCCTAAATATTTCTATTCCGTCCATCATTCTATGGACCCATGCTCTTCCTCGAGCTTATACACAATCACCTTTGAAACTCCCTCGATTTCGAAAATCGAACCTGGGATCTCATTTTAGACATCACCGTTACTAGAGTTCTATGCTTGCACCGCAACCTTCCTCATATAGTAATACGACTCTCTTTTCATAAGAGGGAATAAATATTCAATAGGTAGATACTCTACTTAATTAGTCTATCAATGATAACTTATACACTACCACGACCCGTTTAGTGGTACTCAATCTCAACATCCATTCCAATACAACTCTCACGGTTGTAATCAGCTCGTTACTCGCAGAATCATTGCTGCCTTACTATGGTCCACCACTGACCCACTGTCATCATTCACTTTCCATGAAATCTTAATAGCTAACCATACGGAGTCCATACATGTCGTATCAAATCCTTCTAAGGAGGTAACATAATCACCATTTCTGATTCATGAAGAACACTCCTGATCTCAAAGGTTCGTTTAGTCCTTTTGAAACATGGTCCAGGCTCATTCTCAAGATAGTACCTTCTAAGATAGATAGCCCTCTCATGGTGATTACACGAATTAAACCTTTACCAACTACTATTACGGCTGGGTATTGCACAGTCATCAGAAGGAATGTCAATCTTCCAAACCATAATACAACCTTCACAGTTTTAACCATCATCACTGTATTCTTTTGGCACAAGCGCCTATAATTATCCTCTTACCTTTAAAGTGTCGGCCACCTCTTTGGCCTTTCCTGATAGTAAAATTTCCTTACAGTCAATGTCACTTTAACCATCTCCAAATAAATTTTCTACCTTATTTCAATCATAGCTTATGTGAAAATGCTTTCCTTAAAATCTGATGAGTAAAAAAAAATCACCATTTTTCCATAAGTTATTGCCTCAGTCTTTAGAGGTTAATCACTGTCATGACTGACTCTCAATCATAATTAGAACATCTTTTATCTTAAGTCCTAATTGCCCTGAATAATTTCGACCATTACTGGTTCGATCCATACTTTCTCGTGGTTTAACACGTGCCCCACTTGGCAACATTATAATTACGTCATATTTCCTTTATCAACATTTCTATTCTTAAAAATTTTGAATATTACCTTTCTCCTTGTAAAACCTCTAAGGTTATCCTTCAATCGTTCCTCCTGTATTCCCTAGATACAGGGCATATTAAAATACCATTTACTATTACTAGAACCATTGTCTATATACTTCTGAAAAATTTCTCCACTGATTTTTAAAGGTTGTTGCTACATTAACCCTTTCCAAATCATACTGTCAAAACTCATACTGTCCCTATTAAGGGTGAAATTCCAACCTTTATGCATTCCCCTAGGATTCATTTTAAGTTACCGATGTTTTATCCTTAATTCCACCTTTAAAAGGTACCTGCATCCTTCCATGGATAAATCAAGTCATATATCCCTGATAAGGGTGTCTTATTCAATCATTCCTACCTCGATAGTCTATAACTAACTTCATAATAGCATCCTTATTCAAATTGAGGTCAATCCATATGGCCTCCAAAAGATAACAATGGTCATCCACTTTTCTTTCTCGATTTGGTAATGATAACATGGATGTTCTGGAAGATATTGGTCATGTTCAACGTGAACTTCTTCTTAATAATTCCTTATTTACTTTTGTTGTTTATCTCAACAGTCATCTCAATGTTGGGATATCTTTCATATCTGGCGTCTCCCTTTCTGGGTATCATGCCACCGGTCTTACACTTTACCTTCTTGAAGGTCACTTCCTTCACCCAATTTTCTTAATTTCTTACTTTCTTGTCTCCTCAGTCTATCCGCGTCTCATTATTTATCCTTCGAATTATCTCAAGGTTTCCTCGAATCTTCCCAACTTACAGGGGATAAAATATATGTATCTCTTATACCTTCAACCATCAATTTAACTCATGGTGAATCACTCTCATCCGGATGATTACCTACTTTTCTATTTCTATTTCTACGAGTCTTTAGGGTTTCCTCATACCCAACTCCCTTATCATTCCTCAAACTCTCTTGCCTTTATATTCCTTTCTCTTATCGTTATTTCATGAACCAACACAACATAAACATTGATTTCAAACATCCCGTCATTCTGGATTCGTGTCTTCAGAACGAATCTTGATAACTTTTACAACTTAGATTCATAATTCATCATACTCGTCTGCCTTTGTTCTGGCTCTTAAGCTTTTACACTATCTCCATAACCTTGGGAAGTACTTTCCTGAAAACAATTGACTGAACTTAAATCAGTTTATTATAATCTCTTGCTCCGTGCCTTCCTTGGCCTTTCACCAGCGGGTGGTCTCTCTCTTAGGAGGGTAAGTGACAAAACAGTCTTTTGTGGTTCGTCAATCATTTAGAATCTCAAATGATTCATCTATTTCCTTTAGCCAGGCTCTTGCCTCGACTGGGTCAGCTTGTTCCTTGGAACTCTGAGAGCTTAGCGACTTAAAAGTCATGAAAGAATTTCCCACCGCACTGTCTCCTCAGGGTGGTGGTTGGGGATAATAGTCTAAGTTCTCTTTAGACAGGTCCATGAATTGCCGTATAGGGGTACCATCTCGGGTATCCTGTCCTTACTCGACTTTTGTTTCCTCAGTCTAAATATTTCTTCCTACTCCCCATAATTGGGGTCATCTTACATAATTTAAATCCTCATTTTCCACTTCATCATGTTATGGGTTCCTTTTGTCTTGGTGGCAACCTCCCTGACTATCACGTTCAGGGTTTGCTCTAACTCTTATTCCTCAAACTAGCTTTCATCTAAGATTTCATCTTTAAGCTCTTAAACCTTTGGAACCCAAATTCTATAGGAATACCTCATTATTCCCTTATCATCACTCTCGGTATTAATCTCATACCTATTTGTTGGCTCTCTGCCTTCATTCATCACTTTTACTGGCACAATATGTTCTTTTCCAATACTTCGGGCTGTATTGCAATCTCAAACAGCTTTTCGGTACCGGCTCCGGTTAACTTCACTACTATTTCCATTTTCTCAAAATCTCTTATAAACTCTCCAAAAGACATTATCATCTTGAGTCTCTCCTTTTTACTAAGGGCATCAGCCACCATATTGGCTTTCCCCGAATGATAAAGAATCTCCCAATCATAATTCTTGATTAGCTCTAACCGCCTCCTCTGGCGTATGTTGAGCTCTTTCTATGTAAGAATGTACTAGAGCTCCTATGGTTTGTGAATCTCACACTTCTCTCCATACAAGTAGTGCCTCAAATCTTTAGGGCAAAACTATTGCCACGAGCCCAAGCTCATGGGTGGGGATATCGAATTTTAAATTCCCTTAATTGTCTTAACGCAGACGCGATTATCTTGCTGTGCTATATAAGAAGCACCCTAATTCCTTATGCGAAGCGTCACTTACAAATCACAAAATCTCATTTTCCATCCGGCAACGCCAACATAGGGAACGTCACCAACCTTTGCTTCGGTTCTTAAAAGTTGTTCTCGTATTTCTCTGTCCATTCGAACTTCTCAGTCTTACGAGTAAGCCGCGTTAAAGGGGCTACTATCTTTACAAACTTAAACGAACCTCTGGTAGTGACCGGCCAATCCTACCTCTGGTAGTCGACCCAACCAGGGTCATCAATTCATCAGTGGTCCTTTATCCAATCTCGTCAGGATCCTCCATGGGATCCTCCTCAGCAACTATCCCTTCTAGGACAACATCCTCAACCGCTACATCCTCAATATCAACATCATCCGGTCCTGCGTTAGGACGCTCTATTGGATCCACAATCTGATCTCCAATTAGTAATAAAACATCATCACGTTGATGTTCCTCAACTTCAGGGTTCGGAGTCCCGCTACCATATACGATAACGAACTACGCTTCTATCGCTACATTTATAAGGGTTCCCATAAGGGTTTTAACTGTCACTACTACGTTAGGTAGTCCGACTATGAACTTGGCAAGAGTTCTTATTATCTTAGTGAACTTATTATCTTAACGTCCCATCATCTCTGAGGTTTATAACGCTTGGCTCTGATACCATTTCTGTAACACCCCCAAATCCGGGGTCGGGGATCCGGGTTGTCACGAGTTCCATTTCCCTTAACAACACCCAATCTTAATAAATAATCAACTACTCTGTACTGTGACCCCACAATAAACACACACACCACAAGTTATAGTCTCAGAGATGAATATCCAAAAATAATCACAAGTCGTTTTATTCCACAATTATATGCCAATACACCTTAAACAGGTTTCTGAATAAATTTACATTTCTTTGCCATTATTACAATTCATAAATATACATAATCTGATACATCAAAAGTTGAAAGCCTAGCCTATTGGTAGTTCCTACCTCAGCTATGGCGGCATCAGTGCTTCTAGAAAACTGCGGAACGTCTCCTAACCTCTTGCGAATAGGGAGCTTGGTCCGGTTCATCTTGTCTATCTGATGTTGTGTGATGAAAGAAGAAAGCAAGGGTGAGCAGCAAGCCCACCAAAATAATATGTATAATGATTAACAATATATGAGCCTTCTCATAGCACTCATAAAAGTCTTGGTCAAAAGAAATGAACCAAGTTGATATCTTAATGCGATGAAGTCGCAAAATATTCAGTATATATATATATACATATATACTTTTCAAAATATTGGAAGTCCTCTTCCATGCACAATATACACAAAGTCCCAGTGTATAACTGTATAAAAAAAATATCGTTGCAAGGTGATCTCATATATCTAACCTTGTCTCAACGTTTTTCTGAAAATCTTTGTCATTCATAAGACAATTATTAATTAGATATAAGTTTAAAAGATGAAGTTACAAGATACCCCAATATACTTATATCTTTCCCAAATACTACTTGAACTACCACCGTTCAAGTTATAATTAGCTTCAAAAGTTCATCACATAGATGAGACTATAAGGCAAGATTTGAATAGATTAAATCTTTAAAATATTATCAAAATAAAATGAAGTTATGAGATACTTCATTTGATATAAACATCATTTTGAAAACTTGACCCTGCCAACACTCAACAATTGCCCAACCGTAGCCTTTCTATCGAAGTGCTCTGGGTAGTGTTGCATAAATTATCCAATTGGATGATGAACTCATTACGGGAGTTTGCCGCGCCAGGAAGACCACTTACGATGATCAGTCGTAGTAGTACAACCCCACCATTTTCTACATATAGAGGAGAACCTGTCGGATTTACTTGTCAACCGAACACTGAACTCCTAAGGAATGGACCGCCTTAGCGGAACTTCCAGGCCATTTGGGCCAATATAATAAGGCTGGGCCGGCGCTACTCGGCCACTTACGCCACTCCTAGTTCAGATGAAATCCATGACTCTGAAACGTAAAGCTTGTCCCCACTTTCCCCAAGTAGAAACTTGTTGATACCGCTCCACCAAGAAGTCGTATCTATTTGGAAAGGAGAACTCACCGATATTTCCCAGGCGATGCCTGTTAATGGATTAACTTGTTCCAAGAATTTTACTTCCCGAGTGTTGGGTAAGTAATCAATTCATTTATCAAAACAGCAACCTTGTTGCGAATATAAAACACACCACAGAGCCGGATCCCTCAGGTTTTGAGCGAGTATTTAAATTCCCTTCGAAAGGAGGATCTTAAAAAAAATGAGTTTTGGGATCCGCTCTAACTTTTAAAAAAATCATTTTGAAGACTCGCAAAACATTTTTAAGAATGTTTGGAGTGAAGCTGATTTAATGAAGTAAATCAGTCCCCAGAATATTTAGAAAATGTCTGAATATTATTATTTAAATAATATTCCCATAAAGAATAATCTTTATAAAATAATTGAAGTAGAAGTATTAAAACTTATACTTGAAATGAATAGCAAATAATCAAAGATATACTTATACGAAAATAATATCTTTATTTGAATAATCAAAAGTAAGTTTGATTATCGACACCTTATTCTTTAATACAATAAAGAATATTATTAAGTAATAAGCGGAGTCATAATACCTCGAATGAATACTATAAATAATATTCATAAAATAAAGGAGTCATACATCCTCAAATGAATATCCAAGTAATATTCAATAATAATATAAACTGAGTCATAAGCCCTCGAATGAATATTCAAATAATATTCAAATAATAAAATAAACTGAGTCATAAGCCCTCGAATGAATACTCAAATTAATATTCAATTAAGTAAAATAAAGGTATCGAATAAACCTTATTCGATCCATAGTTTTAGAAACTATATCCATATATATATAAATATATATATATATATATAATATACTCGGGAACATCGACTCCCGGTTTAGAAATATGTTCACCTTTTATCCCCTATACTAAGGGTATACGCAACTACTTGCTTATTTCTAGCATAGGTATTATGCAACTATAAGCATTGAAATCAACAGATAGATAACCAGATTACGAAACAGACATGCATATATACCATATCAGCATGCTCCAATATATCGCAAAATTTGCTAATAACAATCATGCACTATTACAAGATAATGCATATACATATATTTACATCACAACAACAGTATATCGGGTAGAAAACTTGCCTGAGCGACTGGGGGTTACGAATGGCTCGGGACGAGTCTGGTAACCTATAAACAACAAGTAAGTTGGAATTAAACCAAAGTCACTTGTAAATCTATACTCTAACCAACTCAGACTCTAACGCTCGTTTTACGCTTACTGATTCTCTTAAGTCACTCGAGTACCCTCGGCTCCACCATTTTTAATAATTTAACTTTTACGAGTTTTAAGGCGATTCCTTCGCGAGTGTCTTAACAACTGCCTAACACACTTACCATAAATGTTTTATGCATTAATTAACCCTTTTTGGTCTTTAACCTATGTTTCAAAGTAAGGCGAGGGGAAAAGTTTCGTTCGCGAAACGCCGTTACTTGAAACGGTCGTTTCTCCTAAACCGTGCATCGGAATGGAACGAACTACATATCAAAACGAAGCTCGTAACAATAGCTATCTAAACATGTCAGTGGTCATAATATAGCAGGGGGTTCTCGGGTCCTAATGTTATGCACAAAAACAGTCCAAAGAAAATCGGACGTTACGACGGCTATGTTTACGCGATTACCAATGTTTAAACTACTCCAATTAACCACCAACCAACTCATAACCATCAATACAACAAAACTTCACCTAAACCATACCACATCAGTCCATAATCTCCAAGGTTTTCAACTCAAACAACCACAATCACGACCTATGAACTATAATCAAGCTTCAATTACCAAAAACACTTCCAAATCAAACCAAACTACTAATAATCACAATCCATGCTTCTCATTTCACAACACCAACCATTATACTTACTAACAAATAAAGTAAAGGCTAGGGTTTGAAGTTTATACCTTCCTTGGGAGGTGTTAAGTTGCTAGGAAGCCTTAGGGAGCCTCCTGCAAGCTTGATCTTTCCAAAGAAATCAAGAACACAAAGTTAGGCTTTGAAGTTTCTAAAAGTCCTATTTAAAGAACTGTAAAAATGAGGGTCTTACCATGATTATTTGGACGAGACTTGTGAACAAGAGTTGTAGGCCATCTCAATACCTTTCCAATGAGCTATAGAACACAATATTTGAGTGAGAAATGAAGGAGATACAGCAGTTTTAGTGTTCTGGTTCTGTTTTGGCCGAGAGCATGAAGAACAATGCCTTGGTTTCTTTTTGATTTTGATGAAAAATGATTTGTTTGGCTTGGTTGGTTTGATTTTTGTGTTTGTTTTAGTAAATTACCTAGTTGCCCTTGATTTTGTGTGGTTAAAAAGCCACCACATCTCCTTCCTTCCCATGTCATGCTTGTGTCATCCTCATGATGTCATCCTCCCCTCCTTGTCCTCTTCTCATTGGTTGGGTGACATCATCCTCTCTAATCCCTTTGATTAACTTCCTAATTGTTTGCCTAATGACCGCTGATCTGTTATACGGTTCGCTTAACTTTCGTTTTCGTTTATCGTTTGAAGGATCATACCCGGGATCTTATTACTTAGGTTCCCTTAACCTTTCTCAATATATTATATTCCTTTTATGATCCTCTCCTATAATCCTTTAATTTAAATCCTTTTTATCCTGTTACCTTTTTCTCAAATCTTTCCGTATCTAGTGTATTTCCGGGAAAAATCAAAGTGTTCGGATTTGGATTCTGACGATCTTTACATACACTTATATCCCATATAAAGTACTAATAAAATCTCAGAATATCCATATCAGAACCCCTACATAGTGTGGCATGAAAAGTTTTCTCATTCAGCAAAAACACTATTCATAAGGGTTTCAAAAATTTCCCAAAAAATGGGGTTATTACATCAATAGACCATCCTTGGTCCAACATAACTGCCTCAGAGGAGCCTGACACGGAAGAAACTGGAACTCTGCCCTGACTACCACGGAAGAATCTCTGAGGCATCTGCAATACATATATAAATCATTCTGCAAGGGTGAGCAATCAATTACTCAGCAGTACCACTATATGAATAACCAGTAAAACAATTCATGGTAAGACAGTTATAGTAACAGAATTCATAACTTGTTAGAAAACAAGTAAAACATACATAAACTGGATATTCCAAAACTATCATGCTCTGTAAAACGAAATCAACAGTCGTGTGTTGTGCATAATACCAAAGTTCAGTTTTAGCATGCTATTTTCATTTCAAATACCACTATTCCATTACAGGATCCATGAATTATTTGTCTCGTTACGGGGACCACAAACTATTTGTTCCGTTACGGGAACCATTAAACCAAAATCAGATATAAAAAATTAGACGAATCCTAGGGACAGCTGATCGGTCTATCCCACCATAATTTGTTCCGGAACTCAGAGAATAGCTGGGTCCCTATTATGCTGGACTACCAGTGCGCGCATCCGACTTAACCTCTTACGCAACCACCTGTTGGGCCGTTACCGAATAACGGGCCTCTTACGCAACTAACCATCCAATATCTGATCCCTTTTTATCTAGTTTTTAAAATCAACTACACCTATCTCTTCTTAAACAATTACAACACAGATTCTAAAATCCTTTTCAATTTTAATCACAATCTAGAGATAGGCATTTTTAGAAGTTACTATTTCCCCAAAACATCTGTTAATAAAACATAATTAAATACGGGGAATACGTAACTTAATACGTTCTGTTCCGGTACGTAATTTAAATCAACTACTATTCATATATACTGAACTGTAAAAGATTCATTCAGGGGTACTTGCCTTGTAGAGCTCTATAACTAATACCGATTGACCTTGGACTGACTTGAACGCTCGGCTTTACCGCCTTACTAACAAACTATCCTGGATCTGACTTTGACAATCAGGTCCTTCGCTTGGAACCTTGTCGAGCTTATCAACTGATCACTAGGTTATCTTTGATCCAACGCCACTTTCGGGTCTCCCGACTAGAAATACAGAGTCGAAATACTCTAGGTTAGACATCTAAGTATTCCTGACATATCCTTGCTAGGAATCTACCCATATGATATCAAATCTCGACTCATAATTATATATATTATTGTAATACATGCATCAGTTAGGGTTCACGTTCTCGAAAATCGGTTCGGTGTTCGTTTTTCGAAAATACGTATACTCGTCCTTGTACGAAATTAGGGTTATTGGTTTTGGTAAAACATTTCACTACAACATACAATCAGGTTTCGCATAAAACATTAGTATATATTTACTTATACTCGCTCGACGTCCCGATAATTACCGGATATGCTCCCGTATTTCCGTAGTTCGACTTCCCGGAAATCGGGAAGCACTTCTTTTATTTATCAGCTAACCCGTCGCAGCAATCCGACGTCAATCACATCAATCAACCAATCCAAACAATTAATTCAACAACAATCGCAATCCACTTCACAAGTCCCAACCATAATCAGTTACCCAAATAAAATCTCAATGAAATATTTATATACCCGATAAATATTTTTCGTTTTAACTATAACTTTACAAACTAAATTAATCTTTTAAAATTTTTAGGACTCATAATTAATTCATCACAGTCCACCTTCAGCTCATCGAAATTCATCGCTGACGGCGGTAAAACCCGGAGGTACCCGTGTCGGGTTTCCAGTCACGAGTTTCACCGATTAAACGCAATAATTCCTGCACAAAAATATAATTTCTTTCACGAAACCAATCAAGTAATTCCTGCAGAAATTAATTAAAATATTTGAGAGAATTTCCATCAAAACACACGCGTACAAACACGCGTCAACAACACAAAACGAACACAGAGCCGGAAAAACAACCGGCGGCAGCACAGCAAACGACGACACACACACTCGATACACTGCAACGCACACATATAAAATACATACACACACCTATACACAACAAACACACGCGATTGAACAGGGTAAGCCAGAAAAATACGGCAGCGGTTCACCGGAGTCGCACTGCCGCGAGAGTACGGGAAGAACAGGGAAAATCGAAAGAAAATAGAGGAGGAAGAGATTAACAGGTAGATAAACCGAGAGAGACAGAGAGATTGAGAGAGAGTATAGAGATCGAAGATAGAGATTGGAAGGGAGGGGATGAGAACCTCTGTTCTTATCAATTTTTTTTAGAACACATAATAGTTGAATTATAGAATGCTGCCACGCTTCTATAATTTAACAAAATCACAACACGTGTCCTATTTCTTTCTGTAACCCCAAATTTTGTTCGTGCTTTGATAAAAATAATGAACAATCCTACGAATAAAATTAATAAGAAAAATAATCAAATAAGTCTTAAAATATTACAAATATCTCGAAGTTTATGAAATCATAAATTTCGTAATTTAAAAATGATTTCTGAAATGCAATTTATACCCGCTTTTATTAATTAAACGAATCAACGCGCGGGTGAAAATAATCCCAAAAATTTCCAAAATAATTTAAAATTTCTCGGAATATTCCAAACTTAAATAAATATAAGTTTTATTATTTTTAAAGAATCCTTGAATTAAATATGGATTTTACAAATAAACACACTCAAAAAATCATAAAAGGATAAATAATTAACAAAATATTGATTTGTAAATTTTATAAAATCTCAAAAATAATTATTGAAATTATAAAATCATAAAAAAAATTTAAAGACAATCCAAATATTTTTGACAATAAATTTGTCATAAAATCACTTCTAAAAGCGAAATAAAAATAATATGGTGCAACAATTAATCGTACAAACAATCCATGCAACCCAACAATCACATATAAATAATAATAAATAAGACACAGAGATTAAAATCAATATAAAATTCTTTATTTAATTAATTACACAATAATTACACAATTAAATATTACAAAAATGTACGAGTCGTTATATCTTTCCCCCCTTAAAAAAATTTTGTCCCCGGAATCTTAACTAATTA
The DNA here is from genome assembly GCF_009905375.1 of Apium graveolens. NCBI lineage: Eukaryota > Viridiplantae > Streptophyta > Magnoliopsida > Apiales > Apiaceae > Apium > Apium graveolens. Next base: position 249,485,373 of record NC_133655.1, read on the forward strand.
AACAAGTGAGGATATTTGTCAAGCATATCTGACTCGAACTTCCAGGTAGACTCTTCTACTTAAGGATTTCTCCCAATACTTTATTTATATGAATAACTCATTCCTAGAGACTCGCACTCAAGGAGCTAGGGTGACTTGGTTTGAACCAGGAACATATCGTTTTAGATATTGACACGTGGAACATATTATATATACTGCAACTGCGGTGGTAACATCAACTCATGGGCAACTTTTACCTATATTTTTTTCAATACCTCGAACGGTTCCATATATTTAGGACTCTACTTATCCCTTTTATTCGAACTCAACCAATCGCTGCCAAGACGAATCTTTTGTTAATACCAACAATCCGACTTTTATATTCACACTCTTTTAATGCAAGTCCGACTTCTTTCTTTGTCTACCCCGAACTGCTCCAACCCTTTGTATAAGGATGATAGGCGATACTCATCTTCAATTTTTTACAAATAGTTGAACACCTCTTTCTTCCATCAGTTGAGGCTGGAAAATAATCTTATATATTTGCTTCTTATCATCTTCAGGCATTCGAATTTCAACTTTCACTCTTTTCAATTCTTTTATTAATTTCTCATTAATCTTAACTACATTCAATCCTTTCCTTATGCACAAGGCATCTGTCACTACACCGACTTTGCTTCGGTGGTTGTTAAAGGAATAATCTGAATCTTTTTAATCCCAACCAAAGTTCATACTTGTACTTAACATATAGTTATCTTCCTTCTAATCTTCGTAGGGAAATCCTTGGGCGTTTTATACAGACTTTCATAATCTTTGAATAACTGAGGATGTTATCAATAAATAAAATTTACTTATCCAAGTACACCTTGTACACTATGTCCCTCAAATTCTTATAGACAACTAATATATTTGTTACTCCACATACTATCACTAGAACTTATAATGGTCATAACTTATCTTAATCGCAATCCTTGATATATCATCAGGTTGAATCTTACATCAATCCCCGAAAAATAACATACTCCTTGAATTAGGTTGCATAAGCAATTAATTCTTAATAGAAGTTAATTATTCTTATTCGTCATTTTGTTAAACTCCCGATAATCAGTACAAAATCTCATGATATCACCCTTCTTTTCTGATAACATCACTTGTGCAACCTGATGATATATCAAACTACGTACTCCATTCCGCTGGCCTCCAAAGAGACTCCAGGGCATTTATTTATTACTCAAACTTCCTCCAGATTAAGTATTTTCTCCTTCGTATCCTTACACATAGTGGATCTACCTTATATCCTTAGCTTGTTACTCCTTTTCTCACATGATTGGAAGAATTCCTTATTTTGCTTCCGCATCCAGAAACTTACCTTACTATCGGCTTCTGAACACTTTACACTTTGCTTCTTCTAAAGCCACTCCTTGCCATACTACAAGACAACCATCCCGATCCTAAAATCACATCAAACGCTTCTAGCTCGAAGGGTGTCAGATCAGTTGCACTATGTCCAAGTTCTAATCGCTCGATCTTTTGGTCCTTTTGAAATTTCTTCCTCTAGTTGTGCTAGATGTTGGCCCTTGGGATGTAGTATCTTGAATAATCATTCTACAACTCATTAAAATATGCCCAACCTTTCTACAATTGTGACACGCAACCCCTGGATTTTCCATGTTGCATTCCAACGCATAATGACCCTTATGACCCCACTTGAAACATTGCACCTTCTTTTTGCACGAACCACTGTGTCTCCTGTCACAGGATTTGCAATCCACTGCTGACTTGACTGACTGAGCTGGAGTAGAAGCAACTGAGATAGTATCAGACTTAGTCTGGAAAAAACTCTGTCTCGTGAATCTTGTACTCCTATTTCGGCTAAACCGATTCTGAAATTCTTGACTAGATTCTTCGTGATCCACCTTGTCCATAGCACCATCAGGCTTCCTTTTCTTATCATTCTTTTCTTTAACATCCAACTTCTGGTCACTTTCTATTACTAGGGCGGCCTGAACCATAGAGAAGTATGTCTTAAGTTGCAATGCCACCACTCCTCTGCGAATTTCAGGCTTTAACCCTTGCTGAAATCTCCTTGCTTTCTGAGTCTCCGTATTTACATACCCAGGAACTAATCGGGCCAATTTTGTAAACTTTCCCTCATACTTCAACACACTTCTTTCACCTTGTTTCAGTTCTAGAAACTCGACTTCCGACTGATTCCTTAGACCATCGGGAAAATACTTTTCCAAGAATAATTCTGTAACTCTCGTCCAAGAAATAGGGCCTAATCCTTCCAACGAATGAGTGGATTCCCGCCAATATTTGCTTCATTCTTAAGAAAATAGCTTGCATAATCTGTCTTAAGATCATCACTTACTTGCATGAGGGTAAATGCCTTTTTCATTTCCTTAAGCCAATTTCTGGCAACAACAAGATCCACTTCGCACCTGGGGCTTAACAGACTGAAAGGATTTAAGACTAGTAGTTTGGTTTGGCTCTCTTTGCCGATATTGTAACCGCTGAAGCTGTTGGATTAACCACTGCTGTTGTTGTTGATGCTGGCACAACAAATCCAGAACTTCATTTATAACTGGACCCACAACAAAACTACTACTATTCTCTTTAGACTGGGTAACTTTCTTTGGTAGCATTTTCCTGAGCTATAGAGATGAGTTTGTTCAAAACATAACAAAAATGTTTGACGGAAAATATCACCGTTGAAATGGTGCACCTGTATCAGGAGAATGCTTCCCAATCAAATACCCATGTCTTTATTCTTAGGATCCATTTATAAAAGATATCTAGATTAGCAACACTAGCAACAATAGCAACGATAACAGTAGCGGAATCAACAACAGCGCAGAAAACTGGGATATAAAGGTACAGAACATTATAGCATGCCTTCTCAATATCACAACAACTGATCAACCTCCCAGCACCAATAAAATACAACATTAACAATTCGATATATCGCGAAACTAGGCAGACTATACTAGTCACAAACCAAATAGGGTAAATTGATAAGTCAAGTCAAACTTAAGGAATCACAGACTTGGCTGACGCACTAGTCCGAGTTTCAATCAACCATTCTTCTCATGACGATTTCTTATCTCTTGAAAATGACCAGTCTACCACCGAGTTAGCATTCCTTCAATATCGAATCATGAGTCCTCTCTGCTATCTTCATTTATGAAGTAGCAACCAGACATAAAACTTCTATCCCTCCGGACGGTCAACTCTTATTCACTTTCAATAACCAAGACTGTCTAATTACAAAAGCTACTGACCTTCCATTGCCTCAGAACTTCAAATGAAATTTCAAAATCAAAGAATCAAGGGTACCAGGAGGGAAGGTAAAGAAGATATAAATACGAATGAGAACAACCATACAGGTACGTAAGATGGCCAGTCTTGGTATTAAAAAAGATATGTCTTAAGTCCAATCATGTATGAGGATTTAGGAATAACTTTTATGTAATCTGTTTTGATTTAATTGATATTAATAAAAGGCTTGTTTTGTTTTTATTGCGGGCTCTATCTATTTAAATGTTTAAATAAGATATACCACAGTTTAGAGTAAAACTTTTTATGGATTGTGATGAGATCATAATAATGAGACCTAAAAGATGATAACTCTAAACTTAAATAGTTCCTGGTCGTAGGATTACTAACTGGTAATTAATAATCCGTAAAGATCGGTACATACTATGCTTGCTTCATTATGAAGGATGTCTGTTCTCATAGACATTTGTGTGGCGACACTATAGCTAGTATGTAGGTGCTTATTATAGAATAAGTTCACTGAACATGACTCACACAGCTGAACAACTGATGGAGTACACTCACGTGTCAACAGTTGTTCACATAGTGATAGTTGTACAAGTATCCTTAGACTTGAGGTCATCATAGTCATCTTGTGTACACTGAACTATGCTTTGGTTTAGTTCTTAGTCTCAAGGGACAATTATAAGGGCTCTACTGGGTATAGGAATTTGTACACGAAGATAGTGTATGATCAATAAAGAATCTACCCCTTCTAGTGTAGGAAGAGAATGTTCAATGCTGATCCACTTATGTTAGTTCAGGAATCTCTGGCCAGAGTGAATGAAATTAGAAAGGAGTTTCTAATTTACATTAAATAGAACTAAGTATAGTGAATGGGAAAGCAAGTGATTAAATAAGATAGGCTTGACACAAGTTCCATGCCTTGTATTTAATCATGACATTGCAGGGTAGAAGGAATTAATTGTATGGTAACTACTCACTGAATAGGTTCTTGGTATTCTAAGCAGTGAATTCGTATTATCCGAATTGTCGCGATATGCTGAGAAGTATCCCTCATGATGTAGAATAAATATGATTAATTAATTAATCATATTTAATGAATTAGAGAATTTATATAAATAATGATAAAATAGTTTTATTATAATTTATTTCTACTACCGGCTTAATATTGAACCTACAGGGTCACACCATAAAAGAGAATGATTTTGATAGGGATAAATAAATCCTGATTGTGTAATATTACATTGATTATACAAGTTGTGGGCTGTTAGGCCCAATAAGAAGATGTATGATATTCAAACCATAAATGTTAACATGTTGATCATGCCTGATGGACCAGATCAGGCCTGATGGAACAAACAAGGCCCAAAACCCTGATTATTTATTAATTTCGTAATTAATTAATAAGGGAGAAAAACAGCTATTAAGATAAATATAAATCCTTGTAGATTGGCCTCCAAGGAACCTCATAGGATAAGGAATCAGCTTCCTACTTCATAGGACTCCTAAGTCCATCCTAATTCAGAGACTTGACCACCAAGTCTCCTATACCAAGTCCAATTCAAGGACTCCCACATCTATATAAGGGGCCTCACCCCACAGATCAGAACTACGTTTTTTTTGGCTTGATTCTCTAATTCACGGAGATACGTGTAAAGGCAGAGTTCAGCACGAAACACGAGAGCAGCCATTAAAGGCCTTGAGCTCCCGAACCTTAGTAATAAATATAGCAAATAATAACCTTAGTTTTTTATCCATAACATTTGGCACCGTCTGTGGAAAAGCACAACAACAACCATGGCGAGAACACGGAGAACAATTAGATCTCTGGAGGAAGGAACACCGTCGGGGACAACCCAGGTGATTTCGTTAACCGTGGAGATACCCCCTCACTCAACTTATGCACCTGCCCAAGGGGAAGCCCAGATAGGGGCAACTCAATCTCAACCACAAGGGACAATTCCCCCGGCTATTCAAGGATGAATCCCCAAGTTCAACAACTACATGCACCTGTGAACTCTCGACTCATTGGGTACGAGTTTTCAACTATTGTGACCACTAACCCCCCTTATGGGATGCCCCTTCACCCTGAGATTAGAGGAAGTGGGCATGCTGGACGGAGTGAAGCACGAGGGCAATCGCCCCCTTACATACGAGGTTTGGCTCCTATCCCTGAGGATCAGGAATTTTCTGGTCCTTACACTGAGAGAGACTCCGAATCTTCGGATGATGAAGTAGCCCCCAGAAGGAGACGTGCTGGCAAAGAGCCGATGGCCGATGGAAACCAACATCCTCAAAGCACCCAAAGGACGAATCCCCAAGAAGTGCAGGAAATGATCAGGGCTCATCAGGCTGAGATTCAAATGCTGAGACGCGATTTGGAGGCACACCAGACCACCAGACCCCAAGTACCTCCTAGGGGGAGAAATGCTCCTCCTGTCATGGACCTGGATGGTCCGGTACAGAGAAGGGTTGTTGTCCCAAGGGCTGATCTAAGCAATCTTCTTCCCCTTAGAGATCCTAATGATCCCACTCCACCCTTTACTGAAGGAATAATGAATACCCATATCTCAAGGAAGTTCAAGATGCCAACTATCAAAGCTTATGATGGCACGGGAGATCCCGCTAATCATGTTAGAACATTCTCTAATACACTGCTGTTGCAGCCCGTGAATGATGCTATTAAGTGTCGGGCCTTTCCTCAAACCCTGCCGGGTATGGCTCAAAGGTGGTATAGTCGCTTGCCCCCAAACTCTATTGGGTCGTTCAGAGAATTAAGTCAGGCTTTTATTAATCAATTCATTAGTGGGAGAGTTCATGAGAAAAGTTCAGCATCTCTTATGAGCATTGTGCATGGAACAAAGGAATCCTTGAGAGACTATCGGAATCGTTTCACAAAGGAAGCTTTAAAAGTACCAGACCTTGATGATAAGGTAGCCATGATAGTACTGCAACAAGGAACTAGGGATGAGTTTTTCAAGATGTCCTTAGCCAAACGCCCCCTGAAAGCATGTTGCAGCTCTAGGATAGGGCAGGGAAGTACATAAAGGTGGAAGAAAGCATGTGGAAGACCGTAGTGAGTAATGAGCCCACTGGAGGCAAGAAGCGGAAAACTGATTTGGAGTATATCGCTAAGGACAAGTATCCTAGAACTGAGCAAAACCCTGATTCAACCCCCAAGAAGGGAGGACCTGGGCAAAAGTTCACCGAGTACGCTAAGCTGAATGCTCCTAGAAGCCAAATCTTGATGGAAATTGAGAAAGTTTGAGATATTCGTTGGCCTAAGCCCCTGAAGGCTGATCCTGCCAAGCTAGACAAGAGCAAGTATTGCAGATTTCACAAAGATGTTGGTCATGACACCGATGAGTGTGGGCAGCTGAAAGATGAAATTGAGTTCCTCATTCGAAAAGGAAGATTGAACAAATACACTGGAGAAGGAGGGGATAGGAATAACAATGAAAGGAAGAACTTTGAAGATCATAGGAGGGACCAAGATGATCAGGGGCAGAATCCCCAGCCTAGAGGACCGGTTATAAACACAATTTATGGAGGGCCACGACCTCGTGGGCCTGTGATAAACACAATCTTTGGAGGACCAACTACTGCTGGATTGTCCCGAAACTCCATAAAAGCATATACTAGAGAGGTTATGCATATTGTTGGAGAAGTCCCGAAGAGGGCCAGGACAGAAGTAACATTGGCTTTTGATGATTCTGACCTAGAGGGTGTGAAATTTTCTCATGACGACCCGCTGGTCATAACGCCGATAATAGGAAATAGCCCGGTCAAGAGGGTCCTTGTGGATAACGGTGCTTCAGTGGATATCTTACTCCATGACACCTTTCTAAGGATGGGGTATAACGACTCCCAATTGACCCCAACCGACATGCCAATATATGGATTTGCAGGAGTGGAATGTCCTGTGGAAGGGATAATCAAGTTGCCAACCACCATAGGTCAGGAACCAAGGCAAGCAACACAGATGTTGGGCTTTGTGGTGATAAAGGCTAGTTCAACTTATAATGCTATCATAGGAAGAACAGGGATACATGCCTTCAAGGCAGTCCCTTCTTCCTACCATTCAGTTATGAAGTTTCCCACCCGGAACGGGATTGGAGAAGAGAGAGGAGATCAAAAAATGGCTAGAAGCTGTCATGTAGCCTCTTTGAGGGCAGATGGAGTTGGGGGGCAGGTTCTTCCTATTATAGATATGGATGTCTGAGAAAATGATGAGAAGAGAGGAAAGCCAGCAGAAGACTTAGTTTCGATTCCTTTAGACCCCGAGAATCCTGAGAGGATGACTTTCATTGGAGCCACATTAGAGGAGCCCCTTAGAGGGAAGTTGGTGAGATTTTTGCAAGAAAATAGTGATATGTTTGCGTGGTCATCAGCTGATATGCCAGACATAGACCTGGAGCTGATTACTCACAAGTTAAACGTGGACCCAAGCCGGAAGACAGTGAAACAAAAGAAAAGAAACTTTGCCCCGGAAAGACAAGAGGCTATAAAACAGGAAGTAGAGAAGCTCTTAGAGGCTGGTTTCATTGAGGAGATTCAATTTCCGGAATGGTTAGCAAACCCTGTAATGGTGAAGAAGGCTAATGGAAAGTGGAGGATGTGTATAGACTTCACTGATCTGAATGATGCATGCCCTAAAGACTGTTTTCCGTTGCCAATGATTGATACTTTGATTGATGCCACTACTGGGCATGAGATGCTGAGTTTCATGGATGGATTTAGCGGATACAATCAGATTAAGATGCACAAGGATGACATTCCAAAGGTATCATTCATCACTGACTTTGGTGTTTATTGTTATCTTGTTATGGCATTTGGTCTTAAGAATGCAGGAGCCACCTATCAAAGGTTGGTAAATAAAATTTTTAAGGATCTTATTGGTAAGACTATGGAAATCTATGTTAATGACATGTTAGTCAAGAGTTTAGTAAAGACTGATCATATAACCCATTTGAGGGAAGCTTTTGAGGTCCTGAGGTACCACAAGATGATGTTGAATCCTACAAAGTGTGCTTTCGGAGTAGGATCTGGAAATTTTTTGGGATTGATGGTCTCCAAGAGAGGGATAAAGGCTAACCCCGATAAAATAAAGGCAATCCTGGACATGGAACCACCAAAAACTGTCAAGGATGTTCAGAAGCTCACAGGAAGGGTTGCTGCGCTGAGACGATTCATCTCCAAGTCAGGAGACAAGTGCTTATCATTCTTCAAGTCACTAAAGAATATTAAGGACTTTGTATGGAATGAGGAAAACCAGAAGGCATTCGAAGAGTTAAAGAAATATATGGCCTAGGCCCCGTTGTTGGCCAAGCTAGCTTTGAATGAAGTTTTATTCTTGTTGTAATATCCGGGATATATCGTGTAATTATTTTGCTATTAAATAATTATTATATGTGTTCAGTATCTATTCTGTGAATTAATTGTTAAGTGTTATCTGTATTTGGATATTCAAAAATAATATTAATTGAGTATTTTAATTTTTATATGTCCAAAATAAAATATAGATAATTGTCATATCTTCCTAATTATTTTTATGTTGATTTATGAATTTATAAGAATCATATGAAATTTATAAAATCTTTTTCCGGGTATTTAAAATCTAATTTATTAAAACGAGAACCAACCGACGTCATCCGTTGTTACATTTTTGGAACCCGAAACTCTTTAGAGAAATCCTTCCTAACCTAACTGTAATATTCCGAGCATATTCCATATTTCGACTTTTTCGATCCGGCGTACGGTTTGTTCTGCGCGGGTCTCGGCGCAACATTTTCGATAGAATATTCGTTTCGGTAATCAATAAAACCCGTATTTTCGATAAACGGGAGCTTTTTATTAAACTATCATAATTATCACCTCGTAATACGTGTAACCAGGCGCTGAGACCAAGACCGCATTACAAATTGTACTGATCTGGATAATTATCCCGAAAACCGATACCGATTGGATCAGTTTTTATAAATAAATGTACCATTTTATATCCGGAATGATCCAACGGGATACTAATTTTCCGTAATTATAAATAGCATTTTCCCGTATTTTATTTTCATATCAAAATCATTTGCAGACAAATAATTATATAATTTTCAGAGAAAAACCCTAATTTCATAAACTGTTCTAAGAATCAAACAGCAAGACGAAGGTGTTACCGATCTCTGTTTTCAAAGCTCGAGTACTCAATCCAAAGGATTTGAAGTGTTCTATCAGATTCTGAGCTTCGTTTTACTGCAGAAATCAAGGTTTATTTTCTATATTTTTATATATTTTCGAATTAATTTTATTAAAAATATGAATTTTTGTTCGGATAATTGTTTGTATGATTTGATGATTCCATGTTGTAGAGCTTGTTTTCCTGATGATTTTGATATATTATACGTCTGATTTGGAGTTCAATAACATGTTCAAATTTGAGTTTAATTTTCGAATTTCAAAATTAGGGTTTATAACCCGTATGAATGTTCTTAACTGAAATTTGGGGGTTTCTTATTCTGGAATAGATAGATGTTGTGGTATAGTGGATTGTGTTCTCTGTGAAATTTGCAATCCAGTCGTATAAGTTTCATGAATCAACGAGGTCTGTAGAGAAGGGAGTTGTGTTTTGAATATTTTCAAAGTTCGCCGGAAACTGGCAAACTTCACGGCCAAATTTCGGCCAACTCAGGGATTGTTAGGTTGTTTTGATTGAATGGTTGTGTTCCTGGTAGTTTGTAGATGTGATCTGGAGCTTGTGGTAAGGTGAGGAGACCGAAATCGTGTTCTCCGGCAACCCCTGCATTTCCCGGCGACGGGGGTGTGAAATTGCAGTTTGATACCTGAACTTTTGGGGACGATGCAGTTTGGTCCCTGAAGTTTCCAGACTTTGCAAATTTAGGATTCCTGTTTTAAAAATGCTTAAAAATAATATTTCCTATTTATTTTTATTATAAAAATTCGTTTTTAATTTCTGAAAATTCTAAAAAAATTATTATTTAAATTCCGAAAATTATTTTTAATTCGAAAATAAATCTGAATTAATTAGTTAATTAATTTCAGTTAATTTTAATTGATTAATTGGTCAATTAATTCGAAAATTAATTGATTAATTGATTTAATTAATTATTAATTGATTTTAATTAATTATTTAATTAGATTTAATTATTTAAAAATGATTTAAAAATTCCGAAAAATAGTTTCGAGCTTTAAAATATTATTCTAAATTATTTCCAAGGCTCGATAATTATTATAAAATTGTTTCGAAGCCAGAATTGGCCAACCGAACCCTGTTTATTGCCCCGAAATTGATCCAACGACCCGTTTTAATTCCGAAAATTATTTTAAAATCATTTTAAATACCAGAAAGCCTATTTATGACCCGAAACTTCTTTATAAATGATATATCATTGATTATGTGACGTATTATGTGTTATATGTGACTTGTTGGTTGACTGTCGGTCTGTATATTCGATATTTACTTGTTCATTACATAACTTACAATCCGTTAATCGGATTTGGGTGAAACGAAGGGTAGATAGAAGTATGTGTTGAATAGAATCATATGAGTTAAATATTGATAGATGTTTTTAATATGTGAGCAGAAGAGGCAAGACGTAGGAAAGGGAAACAGGTAGTTGAGGAGTGAGACGGTTGAGATGAAGCGAGTACAGTGTAGTAAGCTAACATCAGGCAAGTGTTCTGAACTTTCTCGAGATATTGTAGTACTTAGTAGTCCTGTTGATATTGCAAGTGCTTTGAAGCACTGAAACCCAAACCCTGATTCCAGTTATTGCTCTTGAGCCTCAAACCCTATTCTTTCTTAGCCGTTGATTATTGCATACCCGAATACGAACCTCAAGTATACGATACTACTCCACAAATACATACAAACCAAATACCGAACACTGAATCGAATTACCCACACACTCCAACCATTGTATCCTATGCTTTGAAAGGCAAAATCATTGAAACCTTGAAACACTGATTCCTTTGTTATCCAATTCTTTCATTACCCAACAGCTAAACTTTGAAAATGCCCTATTGATCCTCATGAACTCTGAAACCATTTCATTATGAAACATCCAATATTGTTAATGATTCTGTTTATTGTTTATTATTGCTTATTCTGTTATTATGCTAGAATTGGATTGTTTTTATAAAATTGTGGACCAGATTCGTGGTCAGACCATATAATGGTCAAGTTAGACCAATGTGTGCCTTGGATCCAGTAGTTAGAGCAATGTTGTGTGCTTTGCTCGGGGTTAGTGCGTGACTGATCAGCAGCCTAACCTTGGTTTTTAAAATAAAAGTATAATATCCAATTCTAAATCATAATCCATTGTTCACTTGATATCATAACCATATTTACCTGATGATCATTATTCTCAGTTTTATCATGGTGACTTGCTGAGCTAGTTAGCTCATTTGTGCGATGTTGTTTATATTCTTTCCAGTTAAAAAGGAACAAGTTGGTAGCGAGTATCCTCAGTCCAGCGCGAGAGCTAGGGGTTCAGGTTGATCGAGTTAAGCTAGCAGGCTTCTTTTGGAATAATTTAAGTTTGTAAAAGTTTGTAATAATGTTTAATACTCAGTTTGAGTTTGAATGGTTGGGATTTGAACGGTTTGTAATATAAGTAGATGTGTTTGGCATGTGTGCATACTTTAACCAGTTGCGATCTTTGATAGTTGGTAAGTAGGGTCACTGCATATTATTATTATTATCTTTATTATGGTTATAAGCATGTTATAATTAAGGTGTGTGAGTGGACCCCAAACTTCTGACCCGGGTTTGGAGGGCGCCACAGGTTTGGTATCAGAGCTACAGGTTATAAGTCACTGTAATAACCCCAACTTTTGGAATTTTTGAAACCCTTATGAATAGTGTTTTGCTGATTATGCTGATTAAGAAAACTTTTCATGCCACACTATGAAGGGGTTCTTTTATTGATCTTCTGGGATATTATTAGTACTCTATGTGGTATATAAGTGAATGTAAAGATCGTCAGAATTCAAATCTGAACACTTTGATTTTTCCCGAAAATCCACCAGATACCGAAAGAATTGAGTATAAGGTAACAGAATAAAAAGGATTTAAATTCAAGGATTATAAGAGAGGATCAAAAAAGGAATATAATGTATTGAGAAAGGTTAAGGGAACCTAAGTAATAAGATCCCGGGTATGATCCCTCAAACGATAAACGAAAACGAAAGTTAAGCGAACCGTTTAACAGATCAGCGGTCATTAGCCAAGTAATTAGAAGCTAATCAAAGAGATTAGTGGGGATGATGTCATCAAACCAATAAGAGAAGGACAAAGGTGGGAGGATGACATCAATTGGTGACATAAGCATGACCAAAGCAAGTATGTTGTTGGTTGATTTAGAACCACACAAAAGTTACCATGGTAAAAGGTAAGAAAACAAAACAAAACAAATCAAAAGCAACCAACCAAGCCAAAACATTTCATTTTCATCAAAAAACACAAAACACCTCCATTTTCAAGAAGAGCTCTCGGATTTTCTTCTTTTTCAAAGAGGAAAATTCCAAAATTCAAGATCCAAGCCTTGTTCATTAGTGAGGTAATTATCTAAGAGTCCTTATGCATAGTTATGGATATCCTATAAGTTTGAGCTCCTAAATAATTCACAATCTCTTCCTAAAAATCATGGAAGAAGATGGTGAATAGTGTTTTTCAAGAACTAAAATTTTTGTTCTTGAGTTTTTGTTTAGATTAAGCTTGGATAAGGACTTTTAAGGGTGATTCCAAGCTAATTACTTGATTCTCCACTCTCCAAGGAAGGTATAACCCCTCCAAACCCTAAATTTACTTGAGTATTAGGTTTAGTTTTGTTGTTATAGTTCATGAGAGGCTTGTTTGTTGTGAATGTAGAGGATAGTTGGTGTTGTGATGTTTTGGAGTTGTAATTCTTGGAGTATTGATTAATGAACTTAAGTATAGTTTAAATTCATGTTTGAGAATAGTATAAATTGATAATTTTGAGTTTTTGCGGCTGTTATGGTGAAGTATGGATGGAGTTTGGTTGTGATGTTGATTGTGGGTTGATTGAGGGTTGATTTGGAGTGGTATAAATTTGGGTAATCGCGTAAACATAGCCGTCGTAATGCCCGATTTACTGTAGACTGTTTTTGTTCTTAACATCAGAACCCTTGAACTCACTTTTAGGTTTTGACCATTGCCATTTTTAGATAGTTCATGTTACGAGCTTCGTTTTGATATGTGGTACGCTTGAATCCGATGTACGGTTTAGGAGAAACGACCGTTTTAAGTAACGACGTTTCGTGACCGAACCATTACCCCTCGCCTTACTCTGAAACCTTGCTTAAGGACCTTAAATGACTAATTGGGGTATGAAACATTTATGTAAAGTGGACTAGGCAGTTTTTAAGGTAGTCGCGAAGGAATCACCTTAAAACCCTTAATGGTTAATTTATTAAAAATGGTGGAGCCGAGGGTACTCGAGCGACTTAAGTGAATCGTTAAGCGCGAAAGCGAACGTTAGGACTCTAAATGGTTAAAGTCTAGTTTCTTAAGCGACCGGGGTTTAATTCCGACTTATGTTGTTGTTCATAGGTTATCGGACCCACTCTAAGCTTAAGTCTATCTGAGAGCACTCAGGCAAGTTTTCTATCCGTTATACTGTTGTTGTGATGTATACATTTGTATATACATTATCTTGTGATAGTTGCATGTTGGTTAATTAGCAAATTCTTGCGATATATTGTAGCATGTGATATGGTATATATGCATGCCTATTTCGTATTCTTGATACATATATCTATTGATTCAGTTGATAATGTCTATGCTAGAGATAAGCGGTAATTTTGCATATACCCTTAGTATAGGGGACCCAAAGGTGAATTTTTCTAAAACCGGGAGTCGATGCTCCCGAGTATAATATATATATATATATATATATATATATATGAATAGTTTTTAAAACTATGAATCAAATAAGGTTTATTCGATAACCTTATTTTATTAATGAATATTATTTTGGATATTCATTCGAGGACTTATGACTCCGCTTAATTTATTAATGAATATTATTATTTGAATATTCATTCGAGGACTTATGACTCCAAATTATTTACTAATTATTATTCTTAATTTTATTAAAGAATAATGTGTCGATAATCAAACTTACTTTTGATTATTCAAATAAAGATATTACTTTCGTATAAGTATATCTTTGGTTATTTAATATTCATTTCAAGTATAAGTTTTACCACTTCTACTTCAATTATTTTTATAAAGATTATTCTTTATGGGAATATTATTTAAATAATAATATTCAGATATTTTCTAATATATTGGGACTGATTTATTTTATTAAATCAGCATCACTCCAAACATTCTTAAAAATGTTTTGCGAGTCTTCAAAATGATTTTAAAAGTTAGAACGGATCCCAAAACTCATTTTTATATTTAAGATCCTCCTTTCGAAGGGGATTTAAATACTCGCACAAAACCTGAGGGATCCGGCTCTGTGTGTATTGTATATTTGCAACAAGGTTGCTATTTTGATAAAAGAGTTTTTGATTACTTACCCAACACTCGGGAAGTAAAATTCTTGGAACAAGTTAATCCATTAACAGGCATCGCCTGGGAAATATCGGTGAGTTTTCCTTTCCAACTAGATACGACTTCTTGGTGGAGCCGTATCAACAAGTTTCTACTCGGGGAAAGGGGGGACGAGCTTTACGTTTCAGAGTCATGGATTTCATCTGAACTAGGAGTGACGTAAGTGGTCGAGGGGCGCCGGCCCAGCCTTATTATATTGGCCCAAGTGGCCTGGAAGTTCCACTAAGACGGTCCATTCCTTAGGAGTCCAGTGTTCGGTTGACAAGTAAATCCGACAGGTTCTCCTCTACATGTAGAAAATGGTGGGGTTGCACTACTACGACTGATCATGGTAAGTGGTCTTCCTGACGCGGCAAACTCCCGTAATGAGTTCATCATCCAATTGGATATTTCTGCGACACTACCCAGAGCACTTCGATAGAAATGCTAAGATTGGGCGATTGTTGAGTGTTGGCAGGGTCAAGTTTTCAAAATGATGTTTGCATCAAATGAAGTATCTCATAACTTCATTTTATTTTAATGATATTTTAAAGATTGATTCTATACAAGTTTTGTCTTCTAGCTTAATCTATGGGATGAACTAATTATAACTTGAACGGTGGTAGTTTAAGTAGTATTCGGAAAAGATATAAGTATATTGGAGTATCTTGTAACTTCATCTTTTAAACTTATATCTAGTAAATGATTATCTTATGCATGACAAAGATTTTCAGAAAAACGTTGAGACAAGGTTAGATATATGAGATCACCTTGCAACGATATTTTTATACAGTCATAAACTGGAACTCTATGTATATTATGCATGGAAAAGGACTTCCAAGATTTTGAAAAGTATATATACATATATACTGAATATTTTGCGACTTGGTCGCGGTAAGATATCAAACTTGGTTCATTTCTTCTTGACCAAGACTTTCATGAGTACTATGAGAATGCTCATATATTGTAAATCATTATATATATTATTTTGGTGGGCTTGTTGCTCACCCTTGCTTTCTTCTTTCATCACACAACATCAGATAGACAAGATAAACAGGACCAAGCTTCCAATTCGCAAGCGGTAAGAAAATGTTCCGCAGTTTTCTGGAAGCGTTGATGCCACCGTAGCTGAGGTAAGAGCTACCAATAGGCTAGGTTTTCAACTATTGATGAACCAGACTTATGTATAATATGAATTGTAATAATGGCAAAGAAATGTAAATTTATTCAGAACCTTCTTGAGGTGTAATGGCTTATTATGTGGAATAAAATGACTTGTGTTATTTTTTTTAGGTATTCATCTCTGAGACTATAACTTGCGGTGTGTGTGTGTGTATTGTGGGGTCACAGTACGCAGTAATTGGTTGATTGTTAAGATTAAGTGTTGTTAAGGGATATGAAACTCGTGACAACCCGAATCCTCGACCCCGGATTTGGGGGTGTTACATAAATGGTATCAGAGCGAAGCGTTATAAACCTCAGAGATGATGTGACGTTAAGATAATAAGTTCACTAAGATAATAAGAACTCTTGCCAAGTTCATAGTCGGACTACCTAACGTAGTACTGACAGTTAAAACCCTTATGAGAACCCTTATAAATATCGTGATAGAAGCGTAGTTCGTTATCAGAGATGGTAGCGGGACTCCGAACCCTGAGGTTGAGGAGCAACAACGCGATGATGTTTTATTAGTTATTGGAGATCCGATTGTGGATCCGATAGAGCGTCCTAACACGGGACCGGATGATGTTCATATTGAGGATGTAGCGGTTGAGGATGTTGTCCTAGAAGGGATTATCGCTGAGAAAGATCCTGTGAAGGATCCTGACAAGAATGAATAAAGGACCACTGAGGAATTGATGACCATGGTTAGGGCAACTACCAGAGGTAGGATTGGCCGGTCACTACCAAAGGTTCGTTCAAGTTTGTAAAGATAGTAGCCCCTTTAACGCGGCTTACTCATAAGACTGAGAAGTTTGAATGGATAGAGAAATGCGAGAACAGCCTTTAAGAACTGAAGCAAAGATTGGTGACGGCCCCTATGATGGCATTGTCGGATGGAAAAGAAGATTTTGTGATCTGTAGTGATGCTTCGCATAAGGAATTAAGGTGCTTCTTATACAACACATCAAGGTAATCGTGTACGCGTCAAGACAATTAAGGGAATATAAAATTCGATATGCCCACCCATGAGCTTGGGCTCGTGGCAATAGTTTTGCCCTAAAGATTTGAGGCACTACTTGTATGGAGAGAAGTGCGAGATTTACACAAGCCATAAGTGCTCTAGTGCATTTTCACGTAGAAAGAGCTCAACATACGCTAGAGGAGGCGGTTAGAGCTAATCAAGAATATTGATTGGGAGATTCTTTATCATTCGGGGAAAGCCAATGTGGTGGCTGATGCCTTTAGTAAAAAGGAGAAACTCAAGATGATAATGTCTTTGGGAGAGTTTATGAGAGATTTTGAGAAAATGGAAATAGAAGTGAAGGTAACCGGAGTCGGTACCGAAAAGATGTTTGAGATTGCAATACAGTCCGAATTATCGGAAAAGAACATATTGTGCCAGAAAAAGTGATGAATGAAGGCAGAGAGCCAACAATTAGATAAAAGATTAATATCGAGAAAGATGATAAGGGAATAATGAGGTATTCCTACAGAATTTGGGTTCCAAATGTTCAAAAGCTTAAAGATGAAATCTTAGATGAAAGCTAGTTTGAGAAATAAGATTTAGAGCAAACCCTGAACGTGATAGTCAGGGAGGTCGCCATCAAGATAGAAGGAACCCATAACATAATGGAGTGGAAAATGAGGATTTTAACGTATAAGATAACCCCAAGTATGGGAGAAGGATGAAACATTTCATACTAAGGAAACAGAAAGTCAAGTAAGGAAAGGAGACCCGAGACGGTACTCCTATACGGCAATTCATGGACCTGTCTAAAAAGAACTTAGACTATTATCCCCAACCACCACCCTGAGGAAATAATGCGGCGAGAAATTCTTTCAGGTTCTTTAAGTCGCTAAGCTCTCAGAGTTCCAAGGAACAAGCTGACCCAGTCGAGGCAAGATCCTGGCTAAAGGAAATATAGGAATCATTTGAGATTCTAAATGATTGACGAATCACAAAAGACTATTTTTGTCACTTACCCTCCTAAGAGAAGGGCCACCACTGGTGAAAGACCAAGAAAGGCACGGAGCAAGAGGTTATGATAAATTGATTAAAGTTCAATCAATTGTTTTCGAGAAAGTAAATCCCAAGGTTAGGGAGATAGTGTAAAGGCTTTAAGAACCAGAACAAAGGCAGACGAGTATGATGAATTATGAATCTAAGATTGTAAAAGTTGTAAAGATTCGTTCGGAGGACAAGAATCCCAGAACGACGTGATGTTTGAAGTAAATAATTAGTGGGTTCATGAAATGATTGTAAGAGAAAGAAAAATAAAAAGAAACTGAAGTGGAAAGGAGTATAAAGGCAATAGAGTTTGAGGAATGATAAGGGAGTTGGGTATGAGGAAACCCTAAAGAATTATAGTAATAGAAATAGAAAAGTATGTGATCGTCAGGATGAGGATGATTCACTATGAGCTAAAGTTGATGATTGAAGGAATAAGAGATACATATATTTTATCCCCTGTAAGTTGGGAGGATTCAAGGAAACCTTGAGATAGTTTGAAGGATAAATAATGAGACGCGGATAGACTAAGGAGACAAGAAAGTAAGAAATTAGGAAAATTGGATGAAGGAAGTGACCTTCAAGAATGTGAAGTGTAAGACTGGTGGCTTGATGCCCAGAAAGGGAGACGCCAAGTATGAAAGATATCCCAACATTGAGATGATTGTTGAGCTAAACAACAAAAGTAAATAAGGAATTATTAAGAAGAAGTTCACGTTGAACACGACCCATATCTTCCAGAACATCCTTGTTATCATTACCAAATTAGGCAAGAAAAGCGGATAACCGTTGTTATCTTTTGGAGGCCATATTGATTGACCTCATTTTGAATACAGATGTTATTGTGAAATTAGGCTTATACTATCGAGGTGGGAATGATTGAATAAGACACCCTTATCAGGGATATATGACTTAATTATCCATGGAAGGATGCATGTACCTTTTTAAAGGTGGAATTAAGGATAGAACATAGGTAACTTAAATGAATCCTCAGGGAATGCATTCACCCTTAATAGGGATAGTATGAGTTTTGATAGTATGAATTGGAAAGGATTAAGGTAATAACAACCTTTAGGAATCAGTGGAGAAATTTTTCAGAAGTATATAGACAATGATTCTGGTATTAATAAATGGTATCTTGATATGCCCTGTATCTAGGGAATACAGGAGGAACGATTCAAGGATAACCTTAGAGGTTTTACAAGGAGAAAGGTAATACTCAAAATTCTCAAGAATAGAAATGTTGATAAAGGAAATATGACGTAATTATAATGATGCCAAGTGGGGCACGTGTTAAACCACGAGAAAGTATGGATCGAACTAGTAAAGGTCGAAATTGTTCAGGGCAATTAGGACCTAAGATAAAAGATGTTCTAAGTATGATTGAGAGTCAGTCGTGACAGTGATTAACCTCTAAAGACTGAGGCAATAACTTATGGAAGAATGGTGATATTTTTTTTTACTCATCAGATTTTAAGGAAAACATCTTCACATAAGCAGTGATTGAAATGAGGTAGAAAATTTATTTGGAGGTGGTTAAAATGACATTGACTATAAGGAAATTTTACTATCAGGAAAGGCCAAAGAGGTGGCCGACACCTTAAAGGTAAGAAGATAATTATAGGCGCTTGTGCCAAAGGAATACAGTGATGATGGTTAAAGCTGTGAAGGTTATATTATGGTTTGGAAGATTGACATTCCTTCTGATGACTGTGCAATACCCAACCGTAATAGTAGTTGGTAAAGGTTTAATTCGTGTAATCGCCATGAGCGGGCTATCTATCTCAGAAGGTACTATCTTGAGATAAGCCAGGACCATGTTTCAAAAAGGACTAGACGAACCTTTGAGTTAAGTCTTCTATTTAAGGCATATGATTAAGAATGGTATTAACCTGCTATCGTTGCTTTGATTGAAACTCTTTTGCAATTTTATCTGCTTCATGTCATGAAAGTACGTCAGAATTTGGAGTGTTCTTCATGAATTATGAATGGTGATTATGTTAACTCCTTAGAAGAATTCTATACGACATGTATGGACTCCGTATGGTTAGATATTAAGATTTCATGGAAAGTGAATGACGACAGTAGGTCAGTGGTGGACCATAGTAATGCAGCAATGATTCTGCGAGTAATGAGTCGATTACAACCGTGAGAGTTGTATTGGAATGGATGTTGAGATTGAGTACCACTAATCGGGTCGTGTTGACGTATAAGTTATCTTTGATAGAAAAACTAGGTCGATTATTTACCTATTGAATATTAATTCCTTCTATCAATAGAGAGTCATATTACTATACGAGGAAGGTTGCAGTGCAAGCATAAAATTCTAGTAATGATGATGTCTAGAATGAGGTCCCAGATTCGAGTTTCGATATCGAGGGAGTTTCAAAGGTGATTGTGTATAAGCTCGAGGAAGAGCATGGGTCCATAGAATGATGGACGGAATAGCGAATACCTGATGTTGATATATATACGTATATGTTTTGTTCTCCTATGACAAACCTCTATAGTTCAGAGGTAAATTCCAAGCCAGATATTTTATGGCAGCATAATTTATATATATACAATTCTCTTCAATTCATTCTTTTCTCTCCTTTTCATTTGTAAAAGCTGAGAAGAACAACCCTTCCAGAAGGGGAAGTATTGCCGAATGACTATCTATCTTTGTGATAGAAGCCTAGTAGGATATCACATGTTGTTTAATTGCTTGTGAAGGACTAAAGGCTGGCCACCTTCTGTACTAACTATGCAATAGAACAAGTGTTCATGATCATAGTGATCTCTCAACAAATTCCTTTACTTCTATATGATTGATCAAACTTTGGGAAAATAGAAACAGCTAAAAAAGGAGTAGTAAAGTTATGGTGGTATTCAGAATGGAAACACGTTCGTGATACTAAGGTTGACGTGGTTATTAAAAGGTTATAGAACGCTAACGAGCAAAAGTATAACCAGTATAATATTAGGAACGGAAGGTAGTAGCGATTACGAACTGGAAATGAATGGGTATTGAGAAGCAAAAGCTCTAATGCTAAAAGCTATAATAAGAGTCTGTGCAATAGACTTGGAAGAATTTGGAATGATCACTTAACGCGGATGAGTTTTCTCACGATAATAAATCGTATGTCAGGTATCGAGATGTCGTCTTATGACATCTTTGAGGGAAGACAATGTCGATCTCCCTTATGTTAGGATGAAGTTGTAGAGCGCAAGATGCTCGGACTAGCAGTGGTCCAAAGGACCAAGAATATAATAGATCTAATCAGAGGACGGCTGGGAGTAGCCCAAGATGGACATAAGAGGTATGTTGATTTGACTCGAAAGGACAAAGAGTATGAAATAGGGGACCTAGTAATGTTATAGGTATCCCTTGGAAAGGATTGATGAGGTTCGGAAAGAAAGGAAAGCTAAGTCCACAAATTGTTGGACCCTTGGATATATTAAGACGTATTGGGAAGTTAGCATATGAGCTAGCCCTACCCCCGAACATGTAGCAAGTTCATAACGTGTTCCGTGTATCAATGTTAAGGAAGTGTAATTCGGATGCCAGATAAATAGGGTCATATGAGCGCATAGACATGCAACCAGACGTAACCTACATGGAGCAACCAGGAAGGGTTATAGATCAAAAATGGACAAATACTTAGGAGAAAAGTTATCAAACTAATCAGAGTTTGATGGTAGAACCATAATGTGGGAATATTACGTAAGAGTTAGAAAGTGCAATGTTAAGAAAGTATCCCTACTCATTTTCTATCTGATTCCGGGACGGAATCCTTTTAAGGAGGGGAGACTGTAATAACCCCAATTTTTGGAATTTTTGAAACCCTTATGAATAGTGTTTTGCTGATTATGTTGATTAAGAAAACTTTTCATGCCACACTATGAAGGGGTTCTTTTATTGATCTTCTGGGATATTATTAGTACTCTATGTGGTATATAAGTGAATGTAAAGATCATCAGAGTTCAAATCTGAACACTTTGATTTTTCCCGAAAATCCACCAGATACCGAAAGAATTGAGTATAAGGTAACAGAATAAAAAGGATTTAAATTCAAGGATTATAAGAGAGGATCAAAAAAGGAATATAATGTATTGAGAAAGGTTAAGGGAACCTAAGTAATAAGATCCCGGGTATGATCCCTCAAACGATAAACGAAAACGAATGTTAAGCGAACCGTATAACAGATCAGCGGTTATTAGCCAAGTAATTAGAAGCTAATCAAAGAGATTAGTGGGGATGATGTCATCAAACCAATAAGAGAAGGACAAAGGTGGGAGGATGACATCACTTGGTGACATAAGCATGACCAAAGCAAGTGTGTTGTTGGTTGATTTAGAACCACACAAAAGTTACCATGGTAAAAGGTAAGAAAACAAAACAAAACAAATCAAAAGCAACCAACCAAGCCAAAACATTTCATTTTCATAAAAAAACACAAAACACCTCCATTTTCAAGAAGAGCTCTCGGCTTTTCTTCTTTTTCAAAGAGGAAAATTCCAAAATTCAAGATTCAAGCCTTGTTAATTAGTGAGGTAATTATCTAAGACTCCTTATGCATAGTTATGGATATCCTATAAGTTTGAGCTCTTAAATAATTCACAATCTCTTCCTAAAAATCATGGAAGAAGATGGTGAATAGTGTTTTTCAACAACTAAAATTTTTGTTCTTGAGTTTTTGTTTAGATTAAGCTTGGATAAGGACTTTTAAGGGTGATTCCAAGCTAATTACTTGATTTTCCACTCTCCAAGGAAGGTATAACCCCTCCAAACCCTAAATTTACTTGAGTATTAGGTTTAGTTTTGTTGTTATAGTTCATGAGAGGCTTGTTTGTTGTGAATGTAGAGGATAGTTGGTGTTGTGATGTTTTGGAGTTGTAATTCTTGGAGTATTGATTAATGAACTTAAGTATAGTTTAAATTCATGTTTGAGAATAGTATAAATTGATAATTTTGAGTTGTTGGGGCTGGTATGGTGAAGTATGGATGGAGTTTGGCTGTGATGTTGATTGTGGGTTGATTGAGGGTTGATTTGGAGTGGTATAAATTTGGGTAATCACGTAAACATAGCCGTCGTAATGCCCGATTTACCGTAGACTGTTTTTGTTCTTAACATCAGAACCCTTGAACTCACTGTTAGGTTTTTACCATTGCCATGTTTAGATAGTTCATATTACGAGCTTCGTTTTGATATGTGGTACGCTTGAATCCAATGTACGGTTTAGGAGAAACGACCGTTTTAAGTAACGACATTTCGCGACCGAACCATTACCCCTCGCCTTACTTTGAAACCTTGGTTAAGGACCTTAAATGACTAATTGGGGTATGAAATATTTATGTAAAGTGTATTAGGCAGTTGGTAAGGTACTCGCGAAAGAATCGCCTTAAAAACCTTAATGGTTAATTTATTAAAAATGGTGGAGCCGAGGGTACTCGAGCGACTTAAGTGAATCGTTAAGCACGAAAGCGAACGTTAGGACTCTAAATGGTTAAAGTCTAGTTTCTTAAGCGACCGGGGTTTAATTCTGACTTATGTTGTTGTTCATAGGTTATCGGACCCACTCTAAGCTTTAAGTCTATCCGGGAGCACTCAGGCATGTTTTTATCCGTTATACTGTTGTTGTGATGTATACATTTGTATATGCATTATCTTGTGATAGTTGCATGTTGGTTAATTAGCAAATTCTTGCGATATATTGTAGCATGTGATATGGTATATATGCATGCCTGTTTCGTATTCTTGATACATATATCTGTTGATTCAGTTGTTAATGCCTATGCTAGAGATAAGCGGTAATTTTACATATACCCTTAGTATAGGGGACCCAAAGGTGAATTTTTCTAAAATCGGGAGTTGATGCTCCCGAGTATAATATATATATATATATATGAATAGTTTTTAAAACTATGAATCAAATAAGGTTTATTTGATAACCTTATTTTATTAATGAATATTATTTTGGATATTCATTTGAGGACTTATGACTCCGCTTAATTTATTAATGAATATTATTATTTGAATATTCATTCGAGGACTTATGACTCCGCTTAATTTATTAATGAATATTATTATTTGAATATTCATTCGAGGACTTATGACTCCGATTATTTACTAATTATTATTCTTAATTTTATTAAAGAATAATGTGTCGGTAATCAAACTTACTTTTGATTATTCAAATAAAGATATTACTTTCGTATAAGTATATCTTTGGTTATTTAATATTCATTTCAAGTATAAGTTTTACCACTTCTACTTCAATTATTTTTATAAAGATTATTCTTTCTGGGAATATTATTTAAATAATAATATTCAGATATTTTCTAATATATTGGGACTGATTTATTTTATTAAATCAGCATCACTCCAAACATTCTTAAAAATATTTTCCGAGTCTTCAAAATGATTTTAAAAGTTAGAACGGATCCCAAAACTCATTTTTATATTTAAGATCCTCCTTTCGAAGGGGATTTAAATACTCGCTCAAAACCTGAGGGATCCGGCTCTGTGGTGTATTGTATATTTGCAACAAGGTTGCTATTTGGATAAAAGAGTTTTTGATTACTTACCCAACACTCGGGAAGTAAAATTCTTGGAACAAGTTAATCCATTAACAGGCATCGCCTGGGAAATATCGGTGAGTTTTCCTTTCCAACTAGATACGACTTCTTGGTGGAGCCGTATCAACAAGTTTCTACTTGGGGAAAGGGGGGACGAGCTTTAAGTTTCAGAGTCATGGATTTCATCTGAACTAGGAGTGGCGTAAGTGGTCGAGTGGCGCCGGCCCAGCCTTATTATATTGGCCCAAGTGGCCTGGAAGTTCCGCTAAGACGGTCCATTCCTTAGGAGTCCAGTGTTCGGTTGACAAGTAAATCCGACAGGTTCTCCTCTACATGTAGAAAATGGTGGGGTTGCACTACTACGACTGATCATCGTAAGTAGTCTTCCTGGCGCGGCAAACTCCCGTAATGAGTTCATCATCCAATTGGATATTTCTGCGACACTACCCAGAGCACTTCGATAGAAAGGCTACGGTTGGGCGATTGTTGAGTGTTGGCAGGGTCAAGTTTTCAAAATGATGTTTGCATCAAATGAAGTATCTCTTAACTTCATTTTATTTTGATGATATTTTAAAGATTGATTCTATACAAGTTTTGTCTTGTAGCTTAATCTATGGGATGAACTAATTATAACTTGAACTGTGGTAGTTCTAGTAGTATTCGGAAAAGATATAAGTATATTGGAGTATCTTGTAACTTCATCTTTTAAACTTATATCTAGTAAATGATTATCTTATGCATGACAAAGATTTTCAGAAAAACGTTGAGACAAGGTTAGATATACGAGATCACCTTACAACGATATTTTTATACAGTCATAAACTGGAACTCTGTGTATATTATGCATGGGAGAGGACTTCAAATATTTTGAAAAGTATATATACATATATACTGAATATTTTGCGACTTGGTCGTGGTAAGATATCAAACTTGGTTCATTTCTTCTTGACCAAGACTTTCATGAGTACTATGAGAATGCTCATATATTGTAAATCATTATACATATTATTTTGGTGGGCTTGTTGCTCACCCTTACTTTCTTCTTTTATCACACAACATCAGATAGACAAGATAAACAGGACCAAGCTTCCGATTCGCAAGCGGTAAGAAAATGTTCCGCAGTTTTCTGGAAGCGTTGATGCCGCCGTAGCTGAGGTAGGAGCTACCAATAGGCTAGGTTTTCAACTATTGATGAACCAGACTTATGTATAATATGAATTGTAATAATGGCAAAGAAATGTAAATTTATTCAGAACCTTCTTGAGGTGTAATGGCTTATTATGTGGAATAAAATGACTTGTGTTATTTTTTTTGGGTATTCATCTCTGAGACTATAACTTGCGGTGTGTGTGTGTATATTGTGGTGTCACAGTACGCAGTAATTGGTTGATTGTTAAAATTAAGTGTTGTTAAGGGATATGGAACTCGTGACAACCCGAATCCCCGACCCTGGATTTGGGGGTGTTACAGTCACTGACACAAGCCTAGGTTGACGGGAATGGGTAGAGGTTTAGGATTAGAAGTAAGGAATAGAAAGATAGAATGTCGAGAGGTTGAGTGCTTCGGTATAACATGTATTAGTATAATTCACGTCGTGGTTAGAGATTCTTATATTGCGCTATGATTTCAGATAACAGTGATGGCCGACTCTTTTATTCCCGTATCAGCTGATCACTCAGAGCCTTCAGTTGGAGCGCCATCATCGGATCCACGTCATGTCATTCCACCAGTATTGGTTATTCTACCTCCACCTGTGTTGCAGCCCGTACCAGTGCAGGCTATTCCACCTCCAGGCATGAGGCCACCTGTCAGAGGACCCCCACCTGCTGATTCAGGATTTACTAGTCACTCAGTTACAGGTGTACCTTTCCAATTCTCTTCCTATCCTGTCCCATATCATCAGTTTGAAGCTTGCCTTATGGAACAGCGATTCCTACAGGGTCAGATCCAGGAGTTATTGCATATCATGCGTACCAGAGAGGTTGGGAGTGGTGAGAGGCGACTTAGAGAGAGGCTTCAGGCATTCCGTAGAGCAGCTGCTGTGAGGATTGCTAAGGCTACACATGAGGACATCACTCCTGATTTCCTAGTGGAGTGGGCTAAGTGGGTTCTAGAGGAGCTTGAGGAGATTGGAGGTCCAGACTTGCCATGAGCCAGAGATCCAGAGATGGAGATACTGAGCAGTATTGTGATGGTTATATAGTATGTACAGTAGTGTGTAGTGTGTATCAGTAGACTTTTGAGTTGTATTTATACACTAGCTATGCTGACTAGTGAGTAGGTTGTACCCTTTTGCTTTTACTTTCGAAGCTTCTTTACGCTTGTACTACCCAAAATTTTTTATCTATATATATCAGTACCTTTTCCTTTCCATCACTGTCATTTACTTTATTGCACCTATTTTACTCTACCTTATTTATTGCACAAGTTATACCCTGTGATACCATGTACCCTGCTTTCCATAACTGTTTATATTCTGTAAAGAAGCATGCAATTTACTTAGTTACAAATGCTTTCAAAAAGAGATATTTCTGTTTTACAAAACTTTTCTTTTATGCAAAAGATTTGATTCAAAAGCTAAATAAGTTGTTTGATTTTTTACAGAATAATGCCTCCTAGAAGAAATACCCGCACCAACACCCAGAATGAAGAAACCAACAACAACAACAATAACAACCAAGATGATATAAACCCGAATGTGAACCCAGGACCCATAGACCCAGCAATAGCCCAAATTCTTCAAATCTTGGCCCAACAAACAGTTCACCTGGCACGACAACAACAAAGGCAGACCAATCCCCAGGTAACCTTCAAAACTTTTCAGGCGATAAACCCACCAGAATTCAAGGGTTCCCTAGAGCCGATTGAAGCAAATGTTTGGTTAAAGGAAATAGAGAAGGCATTTGCCTTAGTAAAAGTAAAGGAAGAACAAAAGGTTGAGTTTGCAAGTTATTATCTGAAGAATGAGGCCACCTATTGGTGGGAGATGGTGAAGACATTGGAAGGTACATATGTTATTACTTGGGAGAGGTTTAAGGAATTGTTTCTAGAAAAGTATTTTCCTCAGTTTGTCCAAGATCAGATGGAGCTGAAGTTTTTAGAATTGAAGCAAGGGAATATGTCGGTGGCAGATTATGAAAGTAAGTTTGAAGAATTGTCAAGGTATGTGCCGTCGTATGTAGATACTGACAAGAAGAAAGCTAAGAGATTCCAGCAAGGCTTGAAGCCATGGATCAGAGGGAAGGTAGCTATTTTTGAATTGGAGACCTATGCAGGAGTGGTACAGAAGGCCATGATCGCGGAGACAGAAAGTGAGATATCACAGAAGGAGAAGGAAAGTAAGAAAAGGAGATTTGAAGGGAATGAAGGTTAGTCACAATCAGGGAAGTTTCCAAATGTTAAGAAAGGCAAGTTTCAGCCAGGGAGAAATTTTAATTTCAAGAGACAAAATGCAAGCGACGGAGGCCAAGGCAACCGTCCAGTTAATGCGAATCAGTCGAATCAGTTGAGATTAACTTTTCCAGATTGTCAAGTATGTGGAAAGAAGCATGGAGGAGTTTGTAATAAGTTAAATGTGGTATGTTTCAAATGCAACCAGAAAGGGCACTATTCGAGGGAGTGCCGAAATCAGTCAGCAAGAGAGCCAGCAAATAAGGATCAGCTTATCCAGAATCCAGCAATAAAGGTTCCAGCCATTGGATTTACGTGCTTCAAATATGGAAAGCCAGGACATATGGCTAGGGATTGCAAGACACCAGCCCCAGTCAGTAATGCATTGAGGATTATGGGATCTACCCCAACAGTGAATGAGACTCTAAGGGCTAGAGTTTTTGACATGTATGTGAAGGATGCTATCCAGGATACGGATGTCATGGCAGGTACGCTTAATGTGAATTCTTTATGTGCTAAAGTGTTAATAGATTCGGGAGCCACTCGATCGTTTATTTCACAAGATTTTGTTAGTAAGTTAAATTGTCCAGCTGAGTATTTAAATGAAATAATGATGGTGGAATTAGCAAATCAAGAACGTATATCTGTTAATCAAGTTTGTGGGAATTGTGAAATTGAGATCTCTGGTAGTAAGTTTTGTGTAGATTTGGTACCATTTAAGTTAGGAGAATTTGACGTTATATTAGGGATGGATTGGTTATCTAAGCATGATGCCCAGATAGATTGTCGAAATAAGAAGGTAATGGTAAAAACGACAGACGAAAGGATAGTAACGTTCAAGGGCCAAAAGCAAGTAAAGAAGTTATTAACAATGATTCAAGCCAAGAAGTTATTACGACAAGGATGCGAGCATTTCGTAGCATATGTGATTGACAAAAGTCAGGAGCCAGCAAAACTTGAAGATATTCCAGTAGTGAATGAATTTCCAGACGTGTTTCCCGACGAATTGCCAGCACTTCCTCCAGATAGAGAAATTGAATTTGCAATCGACTTAGCACCTGGAACAGAACCAGTATCCAAGGCCCCGTATAGAATGGCGCCCGTTGAGATGAAAGAGTTAGCGAAGCAATTGCAAGAGCTGTTGGAGAAAGGAGTAATCAGACCCAGTATGTCCCCGTGGGGTGCACCGGTATTATTTGTCAAGAAGAAAGATGGAAGCATGAGACTGTGTATCGACTATAGGGAGCTCAACAAGCTTACAATCAAGAACAAGTATCTGTTACCTAGAATTGACGATTTGTTTGACCAATTGAAGGGAGCCAAGTACTTCTCCAAAATTGATTTAAGATCGGGATATCATCAACTAAAGATCAAGCCAGAAGATATACATGAGGTATGGACATTATGAATTTTTAGTAATGTCTTCTGGATTGACCAATGCCCCGGCAGCGTTTATGGACCTGATGAACAGAATTTTCAAGGAGTATTTGGATAAGTTCGTTATTGTGTTTATAGATGATATTTTAATTTATTCGAAGACGGAAAAGGATCATGCAAAACATTTGAGGACATCTTTAGAGATTTTAAGGAAAAAGAAGTTATTTGCTAAATTCTCGAAGTGTGAATTTTGGCTACAAAAAGTTTAGTTTTTAGGACACATAGTCAGTAACGAAGGGATCAAAGTGGACCCGGCAAAGATCGAAGCAATTACGAATTGGGAGAGACCGAGAACACCCACCGAGGTAAGAAGTTTCTTGGGATTAGCGGGATATTATCGTCGATTCGTCCAGAATTTCTCAAGGATTGCGACATCATTGACAACGCTTACCCAAAAGAACGAAAAGTTTATATGGAACGATAAGTGCGAGGGAAGTTTTCAGGAGTTGATGCGAAGATTAATCACGACACCTGTTTTGTCACTTCCAGACGATCAAGGGAATTTCGTAATTTATAGTGATGCTTCTCACAAAGGATTAGGATGTGTTCTCATGCAGCACGACAAGGTGATTGCGTATGCGTCAAGGAAATTGAAACCACACGAATAGAAGTATCCTACTCATGATTTAGAGCTAGCAACCATAGTGTTTGCTTTAAAGATTTGGAGACATTACCTTTACGGAGAAAAGTGTGAGATTTATACAGATCACAAAAGTCTGAAGTATATATACCCAAAAGGAACTTAATATGAGGCAAAGGAGATGGTTAAAATTGATCAAAGATTATGATTGCTCGATTAATTATCATCCCGGTAAAGCGAACATTGTAGCAGACGCGTTAAGTCAAAAGGAAAGGTTAAATGTGTTATCAGTACCTGAAGAGATATATAAGGAATTTTAGAAATTGGAATTGGAGATTAGAGTTTGCAAGCCTGAGGAAGCTAAAGTGTACAGTATGACTTTCCAGCCGGAATTGTTGGAGAAAATAAAGAAATGTCAGGAAGATATGATGGATCAAGACATAAATCGTTTGGTAGGAGAAGAATTATGCACACAAAAGGATGATCAAGGTATTTTTGAGGTTTTCTTCTAGAATTTGGATTCCACCAGTAACGGAACTGAAGAATGAAATTTTGCAAGAAGCGCATAGTTCAAGATATTTCATCCATCCGGGGAGTACCAAAATGTACAGGGATTTAAAGGAAAATTATTGGTGGCCAGATATGAAGAGGGAAATTGCGGAATGGGTTAGCAAATGTTATACCTGTCAGAGAGTTAAAGCAGAGCATCAGAGACCAAGCAGATTGCTACAGCCATTGGAGATTTCAGAGTGGAAGTGGGAACATATCGCCATGGATTTTATAGTTGGATTACCAAGGACAAGGGCTAATCATGATGCCATTTGGGTTATAGTGGATAGACTTACCAAGTCAGCTCATTTTCTGCCTATAAATGAAAGATTTTCGCTCGACAAGTTGGTCCATATGTACCTAAAGGAAATTGTAGTTCGTCATGGAGTTCCTGTGTCTATCGTATCTGATCGAGATCCAAGATTTAATTTAAGATTTTGGAGGAGTTTTCAAGAATGTATAGGAACAAGACTGAATATGAGTACGGCCTATCACCCCCAGACAGACGGCCAAAGTGAAAGAACGATCCAGACAATCGAGGATATGTTACGTGTTTGTGCTATTGATTTCAAAGGAAGTTGGGACGAGCATTTACCTTTGGTAGAGTTTGCTTATAATAACAGTTATCACGCCAGTATTGGGATGCCACCCTATGAAGCCCTTTATGGACGTAAATGTAGATCTCCAGTGTACTGGGACGAAGTAGGAGAACGCAAGATACTTGGACCTGAACTGGTACAGCAGACAAAGGAAATTGTTGAAATTATCCAGAAGAGATTGATAGCCGCACAAGATCGTCAGAGGAAATATGCAGACCAGTCAAGGAAAGACATGGAATTTGAAGAAGGAATCTTGGTATTACTGAAAGTATCACCATGGAAAGGACTAACGAGGTTTGGAAAGAAAGGGAAACTAAGCCCAAGATATGTCGGACCTTTTGAGATCCTAAAGCGTGTTGGCAAAGTAGCTTACGAATTGGCGTTACCACCGCACATGGAGCACATTCACAATATTTTTCACGTATCGATGCTTAAGAAGTACAATCCAGACTCCAAGCATGTAATAGAATATGAGCCAATAGAGCTTCAGGCAGATTTGTCATATGTAGAGAGCCCGATAGAGATTCTAGAGGAAAGAGAGAAAGTATTGAGGAATAAAGTAGTAAAGTTAGTAAGAGTATTGTGGAGAAACCCAAAGGTTGAAGAGTCAACCTGGGAGTTAGAAAGTAATATGAGAGAAAAGTACCCTCACTTATTTTCTTAGGAGATTCTGAGGACAGAATCCTTTTAAGGGGGGAAGGATGTAATATCCGGGATATATCGTGTAATTATTTTGTTATTAAATAATTATTATATGTGTTCAGTATCTATTCTGTGAATTAATTATTAACTGTTATCTGTATTTGGATATTCAAAAATAATATTAATTGAGTATTTTAATTTTTATATGTCCAAAATAAAATATAGATAATTGTCATATCTTCCTAATTATTTTTATGTTGATTTATGAATTTATAAGAATCATATGAAATTTATAAAATCTTTTTCCGGGTATTTAAAATCTATTTTATTAAAACGGGAACCAACCGACGTCATCCGTTGTTACGTTTTTGGAACCCGAAACTCTTCTGAGAACTCCTTCCTAACCTAATTGTAATATTCCGAGCATATTCCATGTTTCGACTTTTTCGATCCGGCGTACGGTTTGTTCTGCGCGGATCTCGGCGCAATATTTTCGATACAATATTCGTTTCGGTAAATCAATAAAACCCGTATTTTCAATAAACGGGAGCTTTTTATTAAACTATCACAATTATCACCTCGTAATACGTGTAACCAGGCGCTGAGACCAAGACCGCAGTACAAATTGTACTGATCTGGATAATTATCCCGAAAACCGATACCGATTGGATCAGTTTTTGTAAATAAACGTACCGTTTTATATCTGGAATGATCCAACGGGATACTAATTTTCCGTAATTATAAATAGCATTTTCCGTATTTTATTTTGTATCAAAATCATTTGCAGACAGATAATTATATAATTTTCAGAGAAAAACCCTAATTTCATAAACTGTTCTAAGAATCAAACAGCAAAACGAAGGCGTTACTGATCTCTGTTTTCAAAGCTCGAGTACTCAATCCAAAGGATTTGATGTGTTCTATCAGATTCTGAGCTTCGTTTTACTGCAGAAATCAAGGTTTATTTTCTATATTTTTATTTATTTTTGAATTAATTTTATTAAAAATATGAATTTTTGTTCGGATGATTGTTTGTATGATTTGATGATTGCATGTTGTAGAGCTTATTTTCCTGATGATTTTGATATATTATACGTCTGATTTGGAGTTCAAAAACATGTTCAAATTTGAGTTTAATTTTCGAATTTCAAAATTAGGGTTTATAACCCGTATGAATGTTCTTAATTGAAATTTGGGGGTTTCTTATTCTGGAATAGATAGATGTTGTGGTATAGTGGATTGTGTTCTCTGTGAAATTTGCAATCCATTCGTATAAGTTTCATGAATCAACGAGGTCTGTAGAGAAGGGAGTTATGTTTTGAATATTTTCGAAGTTCGCCGGAAACTGGCAAACTTCACGGCCAAATTCCGGCCAACTCAGGGATTGTTAGGTTGTTTTGATTGCATGGTTGTGTTCCTGGTAGTTTGTAGATGTGATCTAGAGCTTGTGGTAAGGTGAGGAGGCCGAAATCGTGTTCTCCGGCAACCCCTGCATTTTCCGGCGACGGGGGTGTAAAATTGCAGTTTGATACCTGAACTTTTGGGGACGATGCAGTCTGGTCCCTGAAGTTTCCAGACTTTGCAAATTTAGGATTCCTGTTTTAAAAATGTTTAAAAATCATATTTCCTATTTATTTTTATTATAAAAATTCGTTTTTAATTTCTGAAAATTCTAAAAAAATTATTATTTAAATTCCGAAAATTATTTTTAATTCGAAAATAAATCTGAATTAATTAGTTAATTAATTTCAGTTAATTTTAATTGATTAATTGGTCAATTAATTCAAAAATTAATTGATTAATTGATTAATTGATTAATTGATTTAATTAATTATTAATTGATTTTAATTAATTATTTAATTAGATTTAATTATTTAAAAATGATTTAAAAATTCTGAAAAATAGTTTCGAGCTTTAAAATATTATTCTAAATTATTTCCAAGGCTCGATAATTATTATAAAATTATTTCGAAGCCAGAATTGGCCAACCGAACCCTGTTTATTGCCTCGAAATCGATCCAACGACCCGTTTTAATTCCGAAAAATGTTTTAAAAATCATTTTAAATACCAGAAAGCCTATTTATGACCCGAAACTTCTTTATAAATGATATATCATTGATTATGTGACATATTATGTGTTATATGTGACTTGTTGGTTGACTGTCGGTCTATATATTCGATGTTTACTTGTTCATTACATAACTTTCAATCCGTTAATCGGATTTGGGTGAAACGAAGGGTAGATAGAAGTATGTGTTGAATAGAATTATATGAGTTGAATATTGATAGATGTTTTTAATATGTTAGCAGAAGAGGCAAGACGTAGGAAAGGGAAACAGGTAGTTGAGGAGTGAGACGGTTGAGATTGGAAGCGAGTACAGTGTAGTAAGCTAACACCAGGCAAGTGTTCTGAACTTTCTCGAGATATTTTAGTACTTAGTAGTCCTGTTGATATTGCAAGTGCTTTGAAGCACTGAAACCCAAACCCTGATTCCAGTTATTGCTCTTGAGCCGTAAACCCTATTCTTTCTAAGCCATTGATTATTGCATACCCGAATACGAACCTCAAGTATACGATACTACTCCACAAATACAGACAAACTAAATACCGAACACTGAATCAAATTACCCACACACTCCAACTATTGTATCCTATGCTTTGAAAGGCAAAATCATTGAAACCTTGAAATACTGATTCCTTTGTTATCCAATTCTTTCATTACCCAACAGCTAAGCTTTGAAAATGCCATATTGATCCTCATGAACTCTGAAACCATTTCATTATGAAACATCCAATATTGTTAATGATTCTGTTTATTATTTATTATTGCTTATTCTATTATTATGCTAGAATTGGATTGTTTTTATAAAATTGTGTACCAGATTCGTGGTCAGACCATATAATGGTCAAGTTAGGCCAATGTGTGCCTTGGATCCAGTAGTTAGAGCAATGTTGTGTGCTTTTCTCGGGGTTAGTGCGTGACTGATCAGCAGCCTAACCTTGGTTTTTAAAATAAAAGTATAATATCCAATTCTAAATCATAATCCATTGTTCACTTGATATTATAACAATATTACCTGATGATCATTATTCTTAGTTTTGTCATGGTGACTTGCTGAGCTAGTTAGCTCATTTATGCGATGTTGTTTATATTCTTTTCAGTTAAAAAGGAACAAGTTGGTAGCGAGGATCCCCAGTCCAGCGTGAGAGCTAGGGGTTCAGGTTGATCGAGTTAAGCTAGCAGGCTTCTTTTGGAATAATTTAAGTTTGTAAAAGTTTGTAATAATGTTTAATACTCAGTTTGAGTTTGAATGGTTGGGATTTGAACGGTTTGTAATATAAGTAGATGTGTTTGGCTTGTGTGCATACTTTAACCGGTTGCGATCCTTGATAGTTGGTAAGTAGGGTCACTGCATATTATTATTATCTTTATTATTGTTATAAGCAGGTTATAATTAAGGTGTGTGAGTGGACCCCAAACTTCTGACCCGGGTTTGGAGGGCGCCACACTTGTACTTAGCCGTTTCAGAAAATGCTTTGAGCGTTGTGTTGGTTAAGGAGGAATTGAAAATCCAGAATCCCGTATACTATGTCAGCAAAATTCTGTATGGTGCTGAGTTGAATTATTCAACTATTGAGAAATTTGCTCTAGCCTTGGTGATAGCTTCAAGAAAGTTACGTCCCTACTTTCAGGCTCATCAAATTGAGGTGCTAACAAATCACCCCCTGAGAAATATCATTCACAGTCCCAAGGCTAGTGGGAGGTTGATCAAGTGGGCAATAGAGCTGGGAGAATTCGACATTAAGTACAAGCCACGGACAGCAATAAAAGCCCAGGCATTAGCTGACTTCGTGGTGGAATGTACCATAGCCAACCAAGAAGTCGGGGGCAGGAAGATACCATACCTCAAGACAAGGAAGTCGATAGTGGGGACAAAGAGAAGGATGATAAGGAGAAAGAATATTGGGTTCTCTATTTTGATGGAGCATCAAAAACAAACTCCAGTGGAGCAGGATTGGTTTTACAAAGCCCTGATGGGTTCTTGATTGAGTATGCCATGAAATTAGACTTCCCAACCACAAACAACGAGGCAGAATATGAAGCCTTGATAGCTGGCCTGGGCCTAGATGGGACACTTAGAGTCAAAAACTTAAAGGTCCGTGGAGACTCGAAGCTGATCATATCCCAGGTAAAGGGAGAATTAGAGGAAATTGATGATATGATGGCTAAGTATGTCCGCCTAGTAAGGGCTGTGATGACCCAATTCAATGAATGCCATGTTGAGCACATTCCAAGGGAGGAAAATGCTAAGGTAGATGCATTATCAAAGTTTGTTTCATCCGAGATAGAAGAAAGTTCAGGAAGTGTGTACTTCCGTGTTTTGAAGACACGAAGCATAGATGTTAAGCTTGTAGCTCCTATAGGCCTGGGGACGTCATGGATAGATCTCATTAAGGCCCACATTCAAATCGGTTGGTTGCCAAATGATGCAACTGAAGCACGGAAGTTAGCTGTTCGGGCACTAAGGTACTCTTAGATAGATGGGATTCTGTACAAAAGATCTTTTGTGGTTCCTTACTTAAGGTGTCTCAGGCCCGATGAGGCACACATGGCTCTTGAAGAAGTGCATGAAGGTATTTGTGGGCAACACTTGGGGGGTAGGGCCTTGGCTCATAAGATAACCCGTTTAGGTTCCTATTGGCCAGAAATCATGGCTGATGCCAAAGAATATGTGAAGAAGTGTGATCATTGTCAGAAGCATGCACTTGTTGTTAAACAACCGCCCGAGATGCTGACCTCTATCAACTCGCCCATTCCCCTTGCTATGTGGGGAATGGATATTCTGGGGCCTTTCCCCATGGCCTCGGCACAAAGAAAGTTTCTGATTGTAGCCATTGATTATTTCACCAAGTGGATTGAAGCCAAACCCTTGGCCAAGATCACAACTAAGCAGGTTGCACAATTCCTGTAGGAAAATATTATGTGCTGGTATGGAATTCCCTGTATCATAGTCACCGACAACGGAACACAATTCAACAACGAGGAATTCAAGAAGTACTGTGAAGAAAATGAAATTGAGTTACGGTTCACCTCTATGGCTCACCTGCAAGCCAATGGGCAAGCGGAGGTAGCAAATCGAATAATCCTGGATGGACTAAAGAAGATGATCGAGAAATCAAGAAATAATTCGATGGATGAGATACTTCCAATATTATGGGCCTATAGGACTACCTGTAGAGTCACGACTGGAGCAACTCCCTTCATATGGAGATATCATATTCCTCTCCCAGGATTCAAGCTTTCAATGCTGAGGAAAATGAGGAAGGACAAAGGTTGGCTCTGGACTTAATTGATGAAGTGCGAGATGAGGCACATGCAAAGATAGTAGAATATCAAAAAAAGGCTTCATTCTACTACAACCTAAGGGTTAAATAAAGGTTTTACTTGGTTGTGCCTGAAGTACTTTACTTAGAAGCTCCAACAACAACTAATCCATCAATAACACCTGTTACTGATGCTGCTCAAACTTCAGAATTATCTACTACACCTTCTCTGCATCTAGATGCTGATGATCAGAATATAGGTGAGCATCAGGATATGGTGAGCATCAGGATATGGCTGTTGATCAGAACTTGGATCCAGATCAGTACTTAGAAGATGATGCTGAAGCCTCAATTGCTTCGCATACTGTTGTTTTGTCAGAAGATGCTGATTCTATAAGTTCTGATGATGCAAATACTGGAGATACTGGTGATGCTGCTCTACAAGTAGATACTAATGAAGCAGGTCCTTCAGGACATGCCCCTCAATAAACAGTTCTTAAATCTGAACTTGTTAAGAAGTTTGTTACCAGAGAAGCACCAGTTCCTTGGAGTGAAACTCCTGCTGGTCAGGAGTGGACTAAGGAATGGAACTCAATTACTTGTGTTCCATCTGCACAGAATCTGGCTGAGCACTTGACAAAAGCTGATGAGATGTTAAATACTGATGATTTCAAAACACAGCTTAGAGTCACTGCATTGAGTACTAAACTTCTACAAGGTCTCCATTCAAATACTCATGCAGAGCTACACAAGATTCAGGAAGAATTCATCAAACAGGAACAAATTCAAAAAATTGATAAGAAAAAATTCTTCCAACCTACCTTTGACAGAGTTGCTTATATTGAGAAGACTCAAGATAAACAACAAGCTCAGATTGATGATATTCTGAAAAATCAAGCTTCTTAGCAATCTCAACTTAGTGAAATCCAAGCCTCAGTGGAATTGCTTGTCTCTCTTCTTTTACCTGCTGATGCCAAAAAGGAGGAGAAAGTAATTAAGTCCAAATGCAAAACTGATAAGACACTGAAAGGGAAGGATGATGAAAAGGATGACCAAGGAAACTCTGGAATGGGTAGAGGTCATAGTCAAGGTAGAGGTTTCTCATCAAGAAAAGCTGAAATCACAAGTCACAGGACAAGTTCTGATACTGGAAAAAGAATTAGTTCTGCTACTGGTAAAAGGATAAGTTCTGATGAACTTTTAGATCTTGATGAAGAAATGTCAAGACAGTTATTTCTTCAAAAAAATCCAGGAATGGACTTGGAGAGTTTAATGGAAGAAGAAGCCAGACTTAAATCAGAAAAAGTTACATCTAAATCTGAAGCTTCTGGTAAAAAGATACTTTCAAAACTCAAAGGCATTGTGATAAAAGAAAGGACAAATACTGAAGCAACATTGGCTAAATCACAACCGCAGATAGATCCAAGATCCAAGGGTAAAGAAAAAGTTGGTGAACCTATCAAGGTTTATGTGCCTCCTGAGAATGAAAAAATTACTGATGAAGATGCTGATCTTGCTCTGACTTCAAGAAAAGTTCTTAAGACAACCTCTGACATAGCTCAAGTTGTTCAGAGTCAAGAGACAGTAAGTTCTGATATTTCGAAGAAACAAGTAACCTCTGACATAGCTCAAGTTAACTTGATATCAAAAGATAAATCAAAGAAACTCCTACCAGGATTCACTAAAGCAAAACAGACTCAACCTTTGAAGACTGCTGCAAGTGGTTTTGAAGCAAGAATAGTTACTGGAAAGGAAGCAAGAGATAAAACTGGATTGGGAAGTGCTGATGAAAGAAGAATACAGAACACTACCAATGATCCAACTTCCTTGAGTGAACCAGGTATTGGAGCAACTCCTGAGAGATTGAATCAACTAGAATCTGTACAAATGGTTTACCATACCTACTTGAAAGAACACATCTTGTTGTACTTCATGACAGATGGTAGGGTTTATCATATAAGGCAAAATGCCATTCCATTGAAGTATTTTGAAGAATTGGAGCATGTACTATTCTTACTTCAAGTGAATGACAGATTGACAGGAAGTGCTGCAAACTATTTGAAGGGTCAGATTCAGAGACAAAAAAGGCTTTATTCTGTTAAGTCTGGCAGCACATATGTTCCAAAGTACAAAGATCACAAGGGTGATATAGTTGAAATGAAGCCCAACACTGCTAAGATTATAACTACCTTTCTGGGTTACAGGGCTGTGGAATTCAATCTTGAGTCTGATAAGGCATATTTGATCAGACTGGATCAGGATATAAGAAAAGCAAAGATTAATGATATCAGAGCTGCAATCTTTCAATTTGGTGAAGATACTGCAGAGCTTAAAGATGCTAAAAGGAGAATGATTGATGAACTTAGATATGCTGAGAGATGTTTGTTGAAGAACTATCTCAGAACAACTCCTGACATCAAAGAGATCAGAAGATGAAGCCAAGTTAAGATCTACAACTGATTAAATTCTGATATTTGTACAGACTTAAGCTGTTATCAGAAGTTAAAGATTGGTAAAGCTTTAAGGACTGTAAGTTGTAGTTATCTAGTCTAATTCTCATGCATTTGTACTTAATGTTTTTGATATCATCAAATATCTGTTAAACTTGTATATTATGCTAATTTACAAGTTGGGGAGATTGTTAGATATATTTGATAATGTCATGGCTAATATGATTTATGTTTAGTTTTCAGATCTTACTTAAACAGGATAAATCAGTACTTACTAGAAGTCAGGACTTAAGGATATCAGTACTTATATTATCAGGAGATAATCATCAGAAGATGGATATCAGAACTTAAGTACTGAAGGACGTTCAGATAAGGACAACAGCTGATTAAAGGAAAGAAGATTAAGACAAACATAAGAAGAGATATTCATGAAGAAGGAATTTTATGAAGAATAGAATACTTGGAAGAAAAGATATCTGATTGATATATTTTAGGAAGCAGAATTATATTCCATATCAATTAGCGATTATCTTATAACTGTATAGTATATAAACACAGATATAGGGTTTACACTATAAGTGTTATCATATACGAGAAGATTATTTATTGTAACCCTAGCAGCTCTCGTGATATTTGTTCATCACTGAGAGGTAACAGTTTCATACTGTAACAGAGTTTATTGTTTCAATAAAGTTTGTTTTCTGTTACTTGAGATATTAAAGTTTGATTTGATTGTACTTTACACTGTATTCACCCCCTCTACAGTATGTGTGTGACCTAACACTAGTGTTTTCTTTGTGTCTCTCCCATCTTGGTTACTCTACTTTTTGTCTCTATCTTTATCCCTCCCTTTCTTCTCATTATTGCTACCCTTTGCATCCTTATGACTCCCATTTTTGTTTTCAGATTGACTTGGATTTGAGCCAAAAGATTTGTGTTCATTTTTCATTTTCTCATCATCATCCTTATCATCATTTTTGTCATTGATAGGAGTCATTGGAAGGATGGTTTTAAAAATTTGAATATATCTCCCCAAGATTATGATCATCTCCAAATCATCATCTTGCTTGATCTTCTTCACCTTTAATTTTTTTATCAATCACCATCATCAACTTTTTATTATTTATGACACAATGCTTGGAAATTAGAAAATGTCTGCATTTCTTGGTGGTTGGGCATATGTAAGCCACTCCATTGCTAGGTTTGAGGTAGGCCTCAGTAAAAGCTCCTTCATGGTCTGCTTTAAGTTCCCTTAGCCATTGAGTGTCTTTTGGAATCATCACCCTTACTTTATTGATGAAGATATCCAGTTCTGAGGCTCTCCTAGATTTAAGAAATGCTAGTGAGACCTATATGCACCTATCAACTCCAGTGTCCTTAATTTTGACAACAATTTTCTTCTCCCTTGGCATATCCCTGATGACCAGAAGCATCCTCAAGATGTTTATGTTCCTGTCAATAGCCCTCTAGTATGTATGATGGTTGTGGTTCACTGAGACTCTCAGTCATTCTAAAAACTCACCAAATTTCTTGTCAAAACAGGGACCTTCAGTTTCCATCTTGAGTCTCTCTTCCACACCAAATTCTACTTGATGTAAAAATTTAAGTTTAGCTTTCATCTCCCCCTTAGGATTGTTATCAGGATGACTAGGGTTCTGTGGAATTTGGTACCTGACAATTATTGGAGTTTCTTGTAGAGGGAATTTTAGTGCACACATGATAGCTCCCAAAGACACAATTGTCTGCATTTGAAAATAATTTTGGGAGTCTATCAGGGATTTAATATCATTATATTGGTTTTGCACCTGAGGTGTGAGTTGGTTGACTTGAGTAACCACTGCTGAGTTAGAATCTTGAAGCTCAACCACTTGGTTATAGAGAGTTTGGATTTGTTGGGTTGAGGAAATTGATGGTGTAGTTGTAGAGCTCCCAGAACCAAATATGTACTCTACCACTCTTTTGATTTCCTCCATCATCAAAGTAGAAGGCTCATATATGGCCTTGTAAGGTTGATCCAGCTTGACTTTTATGTAATTTTTTTGAGTTATTTATTTTTGGATCACCTCATGAAGAGCTATGAATGGCTCCTTGAGCTGCTTGATATTGTCTTCCACGATTGTGAGATTGAGAGTGGCCAATTTTTCAGAAAATCTGATAAATTTGGTGTTAATATCATTGAGACTTGGCATGAACTCATCAATCTTCTTACTGATCATCTTCCTAATTTTATCATGATGACC
Source organism: Apium graveolens (assembly GCF_009905375.1). Lineage (NCBI taxonomy): Eukaryota > Viridiplantae > Streptophyta > Magnoliopsida > Apiales > Apiaceae > Apium > Apium graveolens. The sequence goes on from NC_133655.1 coordinate 249,527,151, forward strand.
ATCCATAGTCTTTTCTAAAGTCTATCCAATAAAATTGAAAGCCTTGAGTTGTGCTTTGTAGAATTATCTGATGGCATCATACACTTCTTAAGGTGTTAGCATCTTTGCATTGTTGTTGAGAATGGTAACATACTCTTCTCTGAATCTGGACAATGCTTCATCCATGTCAATACTGAAGGTTTTGGAGAGCCAAGCATCAACATTGCCATCTTGCTCAGCTTCTTCTACTACTTTTTTCTTTTTGGTACTCAACTTCTTCTATTTAAGATAGGAGAATGGCTTGATAGTCTTGGTTATAAATGTCTGATATGAGCAACCGTTGTCCTATATTGGTCAATCCTTCAATTTGGTCCACAAGCATATCATCTACAGATGTGGGTTGAGCTTGGGTATCTTTCAGCTAGCTGGAAAGGAGGTGTGAGGATGGTTGAGTAGATGTGGATGGTAGGTTAGGGTTTAGTGGTAAGATGATTGAGGTGGATGGAACATCTGTGATAGAAGTCACAGTTGGACTCACAGTATGAACTGTGGTTTTGACAGTGTGTTGACTACTTTGTGAATTATCCTCCATTTGAATTGGAGGGGAGTTGACCAGATTACTTTCATGTACCATGGCCTCAAACCCTTGTTTTTCTTGCAAAGAACTGAAACTTTAATGTGCTTGAGTACTCGCCTTCTCATTTGATGGATCATTGGCTATTGGACTCCTAGCTTCAATTGTTAAAATAATTTCAGCTAGGATTTTGAGGGGAGTTGTTCCTGCTAAAGGAACCACCAATTGAACTGGAGAGGATTTGAGTAGCTCCCCCTCAAGAGTACTACCCTCAAACCTTAATGCTTGTGAAGGCTGTTGCGTACATGAAGGTGCAGATGTTGACATATGATCTTCAGTAAAAATTAATAAAACCCATGTATTTGTGATGGTGTCATCAAGGTCCAACTCAGCACTTGACCTCTCACCATCTAATTGTGGTTCCTGAGTTGTGAGCACAGTTTCAAGAACTGTGTCACTTAATTTTGGCAGGACTTGAGAAGTAAATTCAAGTCCTTTACTAAATAAAAAAAATTGTGAAATGAGATTAGTGAGTTCAGTATTGAGTGTTGGCAAATTCCTTTATGTAGAAGAGGGAGTTTCAACAGATGTGCTCTTATGGTATGTGCCAGCCTCATTACTTCTTTCACCTTCTTGATTGTGCTTAAGAAGGGGTGCATACTCTTTACAAGATGTACTTGGAAGAGTGCTTTATTCAATAGTGATATCTTGTTGAGAAGATGCCACTAGAGTCTGTTTTAAACTCTTGTTTACAACTGCATCTTTTTAAGAAGATGCATAGGTGGTCATTTGAGTGGTCAGCTCTATCTTCTTTCTCCTTGGTTTCTTGACCAGGTGACTTACATCCTCATCTTGTATCTCTCCACTCTCATTAATTACAGCTAGGTTAATTGTTTTCTCTTCTTTTTACTAGCTCCACTCTTTTAAGATGATGAAGCAGTTGGTTTGCTCACATCTAGGGTTGAGAAAAAATTGTTTCAACTGTGGTAGGCTTCTGTGGGCGTGCCTGTGTTTGTACTTCTACAGGACCAGGATCCATAGTTATACTATCAAACGCATTTCTTCTCATATCAGGCATACGATAAGGGTAATTCCTAAACATCTCCAACATAAATTTAGTGATATTTAGGCTCACCTTTACCTAATTCTTTATATTCAGTTGTCCAAATAGAATTTTGGACCCTGACTTACAAATTCCTATTTGATTGCATCAATGCCTGGTGTTTGGTGAATGTCACTCACCTTATAGTTTAAAATAGACATGATAAATCTAGGGAAGAAAATTTTCTTACCCCTACTTACCAAAGGCATTATTAGCCTGGTGCTTAGCTCTCTAAGGATGAGACGTCCAACATCAAGGTGTCTGTCATAAGCCATTGAGTACACCAGCTTTTGAACCACACTTAAAATATTGTCATATCCTGTCTTCCTGTATGAGAAGGCCCTTATTTTTGTATCAAACACAAAGGACCACTCTCTTCTTAGATTCTTCTTGTTTATCCTTCCTAGATCAATCTTTTCATTATAACTAATGAATTCCATGAATTTTTCCAGTTCCTGAGAGCTAGGAGTTTCAACCATGTTCTCTGTGGAGATGCCCAGTGCTTTGTTTATGTCATTTTCATTAAACTCCACAGCGATACCTTTAATTGTGTAGGTCACCATCATGGACACTGCTTGGTTGTTAGCTATGTTGGTGTGTAGAACAACATTATTCCAGAACTCGTTCAATACATCCAAATACAGGGTTGGATTGGAAGTAAGAGCTCCTACAAGATTAGACTCAGATACAAACTTCACAAAATAATTGAAATTATCAGGTGCCTGTGTTGGCTCAAGAAAAGCGAAATAGTTGGTTTCATCCTTGGGGATTACTGTTCTTTGATTGTTTGTGTTGGATGTTATTAGTAAGCTTGATAAAAATGAGTGGGTAAGTGTTTTTCAGAAAAAAAGAAAGCTTGAAAATATGTGAAACGGTGAAAAATCATTGTAATTAGGTTAATTGAGATCTCGAAAGCGTAAAAAGGGGTTATGTCGAGATATCTGGGTATTTATAGTGTAGAGATGTGGCTTCATGATAAGAGAATTAGAAACGGTAAAAATTATATTGAGAAGTCGCATTGAGTGTGTAGAGAACTCATATCGAGATGTCTTTTTCTTGACTCTTATCGAGAACTAGATAGTTACATATCGATATATTGTACAAATACCCAGTTTACCCATTAGGACTGAATTTATTTTAATTTATGTTATGAAAAACAAATTAAATTTGATTTGATATCAAAAGTATTTTACTGAAAGTAATTTACTGAATTAAATTATTCCAGTCTGAGTTGTTGAGAAATCTAGAGTTATATTGTAGAGAACTCCATATCAATAAGTCTATCGATATCTCTACATGATTTATTGTGAAGTCATAAAGGGACTTATCGGGAACTCAATCAAGAAGTCATTAAAGACTTATCGAGAACTCAATCAAGAAGTCATTAAAGACTTATCGAGAAGTCATTTTAGACTTATCGAGAACTCAGTTCTCTACACACTTTTGTTTCATATGGATAATGTCTTTTATAAGTTTCACATATAATCAATATGAATTAACATTTGGACAGTTTTTCTCAGAATTAGAAAAGTTCCAAGTTAAGTTTATTTTTGCAAAATAAATATATAGAGATTTCTGAAATATTTATAAATCATATTTCAGTAAATTCCTAATTAAATCAAATTCATTTTGATTTATTAAGCATTAATTTGCTGCAACATGTTAGCCGAGTTCTTTCCTTAGGATGAAGAATTAAGCATACCAATTTCACTTACAAGTTTTGTGAATGTTGCTTCCATTAGTGCTCTTTTTGTCAACCCTGTATCCAGTATAATCTACATATGTGTATCCAACAGCTTCAAAACCAGTTCCCCTAGGATACCATAATCCCAAGTTAGGAGTACCCTTCAAATATCTGAAAATCCTCTTGACAGTCATAAGGGTGATTTTTTGGGATTTGCTTGAAATCTTGCACAGAGACATGTTGCAAACATGATGTCTGGTCTACTTGTAGTCAAATAAAGTAGAGATCCAATTATTTCTCTATGAATTGAAATATCCACACTCTTTCCTTTCTTATCTTCATCCAATTTGGTGGCTGTAGACATAGGAGTAGATGCAGGTGAACAATCCACCATTCCAAATTTCTTCAGAAAATCTTTGACATACTTAGTTTGATTGATGAAAATTACATTACTTATTTGACTAACTTGAAGGCCAAGGAAGTAACCTAATTCTCCCATCATGCTCATCTAATATTCACTTTGCATGAGTTTTGAGAATCTTTGACAAAGCTTCTCATTAGTAGAACCAAAGATGATATCATCCACATAGATTTGAACAAGGATAATGCCATTGCCATGTTGCTTGTAGAATAGAGTTTTATCAATTGCGCGTCTAGTGAATCCATTATTGATCAAGAATTCTGACAAGGTGTCATACCAAGCTCTTGGTGCTTGCTTCAAACCATAGAGAGCCTTTAATAATCTATAAACAAAGTCTGGAAATTCTGGATCTTCAAAGCCAGGAGGCTGTTGCACATACACTTCTTCTTTTAATTCACCATTGAAGAATGCACTTTTCACATTCATTTGATACAGTTTAAAGATTGAGTGTGCATCAAATGCAAAAAGAAATCATTATTGCTTCAAGTCTTGCAACTGGAGCAAAAGTTTCATCATAGTCAACTCTTTTTTCTTGTGAGTAGCCTTTAGCAACAAGTCTTACTTTATTTCTGGAACAACATAATTTTCATCCATTTTGTTCATGTACACCCACTTTATTCCAATGATTTATCTATTTCTTGGTATATGAACCAACTCCCAATTTTTGTTTCTTTCAAATTCGTTTAGCTCTTCTTGCATAGCAATTATCCAATCAGGATCAAGTAGAGCTTCTTCAGTTTTCTTAGGCTCAATTTGAGATAAGAAGCATGCCTGTAGACATTTATTTGCAATGGAACTTCTAGTTCTCACACCAGCACTGGGATCACCACTAATAGTGTCTCTAGTATGACTTATATCCCATTTTCTGGTGTGTTGGTTTTGATGACTAGAGGTATCCTCATTTTTTCATTAATTGCATGACCTGTAGAACTATCATTTCTTTCTCCCCTGAGTTTGTGATGTCGAATTCAGGTAAATTTATGTCTTGAGATGAATTCTCATTCATAAAAATTACATGATCACTAGTTTCTTCTTCTTCATTGTCTACATTCTTTCCATCATCTTCAGAATCACTATCAAGTTTGAGATTTTCAAAATTTAAGGCTTCAGCTTCATTTTCATCAAAACATTCCAAATCAGGATACTTGTTATCATCAAAAGTCACAAATGTGCTCTCCATAATTTTTCTTTGCTCTAGCACATAGACCCTGTAGGAAGTCATTTCCAATGAATAGCCAATAAATATGGCTTCAAATACTTTTGAGTCAATTTTCTAACATATTCATAGTTATCCTTTAACACAAAATATTTGCTTCCAAACACGTGAGGATGTTTTATTGTAGGCTTCTTCTTAGACATGATTAAGTAAGGTTACTTGCCAATGCTTTTTTTCACCAAATATTTGTTCTGCGTATAACATGTTGTGTTAACAGCTTCCTCCCAAAAGTTTGTTGGCAACTTGACATCCTGTAATATTGTTCTTGCAGCTTCAACTAGAGTTTTATTCTTTCTTTCAATGACACCATTTTGTTAACGTGTTCTTGGAGTTAATAACTCTTGAGTGATTCCTTTGTCTTTAAAGAAATCATTTAGTATAGAATTTCTGAACTCAGTACCATTGTCACTTCTCAATCTTTTCACTGAATTGTCATCTTCATCATGTTTCTCAATCTTCTTTATGTGCTCAATGATAATGTATGGAGTTTCATCTTTAGAATGCATAAATTCCACCAAAGTGTATCTTGAGTAGTCATCCACCATTACTAATGCATATCTTTTCTTAGAAATGGACATGAAATTCACAGAACCAAGCAAATCCATATGGATAAGTTGTATAGGAGCATTGATAGAATTCACAGTTTTACTTTTGTGACATAATCTTTTCATCTTTCCTTTCTAACAAGCTTCACAGACTTCATCTTGGACAAACTCCAAGGTTGAAATGTCTCTCACTAATTCTCTTTTCACAAGAGTGTTGATTACTTTGAAGTTTAGGTGAGAGAGCTTTTTGTGCCAAAGTCTACATTGTTCACTTGTTTCCTTAGTGTAGAAGTAACACACTTTGTCCTTGCTTGTTGAGTTCATGTCTGCAACAAACATGCTTCCTTTTTTTACTCCCTTGAGAGCAACTTTATCAGTCTTCTTCTTTGAGATTGTACAATCTTCTTTGTCAAATTCAACTTTGAATCCTTTGTATGTGAATTGGCTGACACTTAGAAGATTAACCTTAGGTCCTTCAACCAGTGCTACATCTTGAATGACAACATTACCACAAATCAAACTGCCATAACTCATTGTACATCCCTTTTTGTTGTCTCCAAAGGTCACCAAAGGGCTAGCCATCTCCTCAAACTGTGGATAGCAGGGATTTATCACCTGTCATGTGACTTTAACATCCATTATTAATGATCCACATGACTTTATTTTTTTTGACTGCACACAATAAGTTTCAAGTGTTTTTCTCTACACAAGCAATGTTGGGCACATTCTTCTTCTTTGCAGACTTAGCAGGAGTAGATCTTGAGTTATCAAAAGAAACAGTTTTCTTAGGTTGATTAGCATTCTCATTTTCGACCTCAGATCCAAGATTGATTTCTTTTAGATCTTTTCTTTATTTATGACAGCTAGCCATAACCTTCATGTTGCAAGGAATGCAATCAAACTTTTCACAAAAAAAGAATAAGGATTATCAATTTGTGCTTCATTGTACTTGCATGCCCCATACTTCGGTTCACTGACTGTCTTTTTACAAATTTGAGTTAGGTGATTTGTTGAGCCACATTTTTGACATTATTTTTTTAAGGGCATCTGCAATATAAGGATAGTTGTTACTTTTGTTGACTCCAATCTTCCCATTTCTATTTTTTCTTTTTCTTCCATGTGCTTTCATTCTTTGCTTTAGTTTTAAGTGTCTTGATGACTGGACTAGTCTCATGCTTTTTGTCTCTTTCAGTGTTGATAGTTGATTTGACATTTTTCTTGTTTTCATCCTCATCTGCAATTTCTTGCTTAATGGTGAGTTCTTTTTCACTGAAATTCACCTTATAGGCTTTGAACAAGGGTGCATTCACCTTTTGAAGCATAACATGAACTTTCTTGTTCACACTTTCTTTGCCTTTATCAACTTAATTTTTCTTTTGAGATGAACTAGCCTCATAGTCTAGGCCAATTGCTATGATAACACATGGTTTGTTTTTTCATGATATTGGCCAACTAATTCAGAAGCATTTTTAAATGACTTAAGTTTAAGTTTATTTTTCTCAATATTTTCTTTTAGTACAACATCTATCTCATCTGCACATTTTAGCTTATTTATAAGATATTCATTTTCTTTCCTAACAGATTATAGGCTCACAAGTTGCAGTTCTAGTTCTTGTTTCTCAATTTCCAAGTTCTCATTCCCTTTTGATAATCTGTTCATTTCCTTAGTGACAGCCACCATGCTTGTGTGAATGTGAAACATTTCCATACTCAGTTTTTCAAAAGTTTCCTTATATTGTGAGGAATTCAATTCAATGGTGGTTAGGATGGATACCTAATATTTTGATGCAGATAATTATCCTTCCTCCAAGGCCAAGAGAGCATAATTTCCGTATTATTCATTATCATCTTCATCATATGTGCCATCCCACCTCTTTCCCTCAACACTATAAGATTTTCCTTGTTATTTCTTCAGAAGTGCTTCATACTTAGCTTCAAGCTCCTAGTATGCCTTATTTTTCTTCACCTTCTTTGGTTTCATGCATTCTGTGACAAAGTGACCAAAATCATCATAATTATAGTGTAATATCCGGGATATATCGTGTAATTATTTTTTCTAATAAATAATTATTATAGGTGTTGAGTATCTATTCTGTGAATTATTTGTTAAGTGTTAAATGTGTTGGGATGTTTAAAAATATTATTAATTGAGTATTTTAATTTTTATATGTCCAAAATAAAATATAGATAATCGTCATATCTTCCTAATTATTTTTATGTTGATTTATAAATTTATAGGAATCATATGAATTTCATAAAATCTTTTTCCGGGTATTTAAAATCTATTTTATAAAAACGGGAACCAACCGACGTCATACGTGGTTACGTTTTTGGAACCCGAAACTCTTCCGAGAACTCCTTCCTAACCTAATTGTAATATTCCGAGAATATTACATGTTTCGACTTTTTCGATCCGGCGTACGGTTTGTCCTGCGCGAGTCCCGGCGCAACATTTGCAGTAATTATAAATAGCCTTTACCGTATTCTATTTCGTATCAAAAATCATTTGCAGTCAGTAATTATATAAATTTCCAGAGAAAATTCATATATTCATAAACCTTTCTGAGAATCAAACCAACAATCGGATGTGTTACCGGAGTCCGTTTGAAAAGCTCGAGTACTTAAAACAAAGGTCTTGAGGTGTTCTATCAGATTCCGTGTTCCAAATCACTGCAGAAATCAAGGTTTATTTTCTGAAAAATTATTTATTTTTGAATTAATTTTATTAAAAGTATGAATTTTTGTTCGAATGATTGTTTGATCGATTGATATATAGTTCGTTAACAGAGGATTAGTGAATCAAAGGGAGTTGTGTTTTGAAGTTTTTCGATGTTCGCCGGAAACCGGCAATGTTCTTGGTCATTTTCTGGCCAGAACAGGGATGATTGATGTGTTTTGATTGCATGAATAAGTTCCTGGTGATGTGTAGATCGTATCTGGAGGTGTTGGTGGGGTGAGGACGCCGGGATCGTCTTCTCCGGCGAGACAGAACTTTTCCGGCGACCCTCCTTGTAAAATTACAGTTTAGTACCTTATCTTTTGGGGAAGACACAGTTAAGTCCCTGAGGTTTCCAGAACTTGCAAATTTTGGATTCCTGTTTTAAAAATATTCAAAAAATCATATTTCCTATTTATTTTTATTATAAAAATTTGATTTTAATTTCTGAAAATTCCAAAAATTATTATTTTAATTCCAAAAATTATATTTAATTCAAAAATAAATCTGAATTAATTAGTTAATTAATTTTAGTTAATTTTTAATTGATTAATTAGTCAATTAATTCGAAAATTAATTGATTAATTGATCTAATAAATTATTAATTGATTTTAATTAATTATTTAATTAGATTTAATCATTTAAAAATGATTTAAAAATTCCGAAAAATAGCTTCGAGCTTTAAAATATTATTTTAAATTATTTTCAAGGCTCGATAATTATTATAAAATTGTTTTGAAGCCAGAATTGGCCAACCGAACCATGTTTACTACTTCGAAATTGATTCAACGATCTGTTTTAATTTCGAAAATATTTTAAAAATCATTTTAAATATCCAAAAGCTTGTTTATGACCCGAGATTTCTTTATAAACGTTATATCATTTATTATGTGATGTCTTATGTGCTATATGTGACATGATTGGTTAACTGTCGGTCTATGTATTCGATGTTACTTGTTTATTGAGTAACTTTCAATCCGTTAATCGGATTTGGGTGAAACGGAGGGTAGGTAGAAGTATGTGTCGAATAGAATTGTGCAAGTTGAATATTGATAGATGCTTATGATATGTGAGCAGAAGAGGCAAGGCGTAGGAAAGGGAAACAGGTAGTCGAGGAGTAAGACAGTGGTGATTGAAAGCGAGTGCAGTATAGTAAGCTAGTACCAGGCAAGTGTTCTGAACTTTCTCGAGATATTGTAGTAATTGATAGTCCTGTTTTATATTGCAAGTGCTTTGAAGCACTGAACCCTAAACCCTGGTTCCAGTTATTGATCTTGAGCCGTAAACCTTATTCTTTCTAAACCATTGATTGCTGTGCACCCAGATACGATACTGCTCCATAAATACATACAAACTAAATATCAAACACTGAATCAGATTGCTTACACACTCAAACCATTGTATCCTATAATTTAAAAGACCAAATCCTTGAAACATTTTTTCCTTTGCTATCCAATTCTTTCATTACCTAACATCCATGCTTTGAAACTGCCATATTGATCCCTATGCAGATTGAAACCATTTTCATTATTGAACGTCCAATGTTGTTAATGATGATGTTTATTATTTATTACTGCTTATTCTGTTATTATGTTAGACCATATAATGGTCAAGTTAGGCCAATGTGTGCCTTGGATCTAGTAGTTAGAGCAGTGTTGTGTGCTTTGCTCGGGGTTAGTGCGCGACTGATCAGCAGCCTAACCTTGGTTTTTAAAATGAAAGTATAATATCCAATTCTAAATCATAATTCATTGTTCACTTGATATCGTAACCATTTTCGCCTGATGATCATTATTCTCAGTTTTGTCATTGTGACTTGCTGAGCTAGTTAGCTCATTTGTGCGATGTTGTTTATGTTCTTTTCCAGTTAAGAAGGAACAGGTTGGTAACGAGGATCCCCAGTCCAGCGCGAGAGCTAGGGGTTCAGGTTGATCGAGCAAAGCTAGTAGGCTTCTTTTGGGATAATTTGAGTTTATAAAAGTTTATAATAATGTTTAATACTCAATGTTGAGTTGGAATAGTTGGGATTTGAACGGTTTGTAATATAAGTGTGTGTTTGGCTTGTGTGCATACTTTAACCTGTTGCGGTATGTGGTAGTTCGTAAGTAGGGCCACTGCATATTATTATTATCTTTATCATTGTTATAAGCAGGTTATTAATAAGGTGTGTGTGTGTGGACCCCAAACTTCTGACCCGGGTTTGGAGGGCGCCACAGGTTTGGTATCAGAGCTACAGGTTATAAGTCACTGAGACAAGCCTAGATTAACGGGAATGGGTAGAGGGTTAGGATTAGAAGTAAGGAATAGAAAGATAGAACGTCGAGAGGTTGAGTGCTACGGTATAACAGGTATTAGTATGATTCGTGTCGTGGTTCGAGATTCTTATATTATGATATGATTTCAGATAGCAGCGATGGCCGACTCTTTTATCCCCATATCAACGGATCACTTTGAGCCTTCAGTTGGAGTACCATCTTCAGATCCACATCCCGTTGTTCCACCAGTGTTGGCTATTTTACCTCCACCCGTGTTGCAGCCCGTACCACTGCAGGCTATTCCACCACCAGGCATGAGGCCACCTATTAGAGGACCCCCACCAGCTGATTCAGATTCCACTGGGCATTCAGTTGCGAGTTCCCCATTCCAGTCTACATTGCCCCCAGTTCCCTACTACCGGTATGAGGCTCTTCTATTGGAGCGTGATTCCTTGTTGGCCCAAATCAGAGAGCTATAACATATCATTAGGACTACTGATGTTGATCGTGGTGTGAGAGAGCTTCGAGAGGAGATTCATGTGACACGGAGGGTTCTTGAGGCTAGGCTACATGGAGCTACACTACCTGGCAGAGGCCCTGATGCACTGATGGGCTGGGCTACTGAGGTGATGGAGGACTTTGAGAGGCTGGCAGGACCAGAGTTTCCTTGGAGTTGAGTCAGAGATCCAGAGACAGAGATGCTGAGCAGTGTTATTATGGTTATGTTTTATGTATAGTAGTGTGTAGTGTATATCAGTAGACTTTTGGGTTGTATTTATAGACTAGCTATGCTGACTAGTGAGTAGTTTGTTGTACCCTTTTGCTTTCACTTCCGAAGCGTCTTTACGCTTGTACTACCCAAAACTTTTGATCTATATATATATCAGTACCTTTTTCCTTTCCAGCACTGTCATTTACTTTACTGCACCTGTTTTACTTTACCTTATTTATTACACTAGTTATACCCCTGTGATACCATGTACCCTGTTTTCCATAACTGTTTATATTCTGTAAAGAAGCATGCAATTTACTTAGTTCAACTGTTACAACCATTTTTAAAAAGAGATATTTCTGTTTTACAAAACTTTTCTTTTATGCAAAGAATTTGATTTAAAAGCTAAATAAGTTGTTTGATTCTTTACAGAAAAATGCCTCCCAGAAGAAATACCCGCACCAACACCCAGAATGAAGAAACTAACAACAACAATAATAACAACCAAGATGATACAAACCAGAATGCAAACCCAGGACCTATAGACCCAGCAATAGCCCAGATTCTTCAAATCTTGGCCCAACAAACAGTTCTCCTGGCATAACAACAAAAAAGACAGACCAATCCCCAGGTAACTTTCAAAACTTTTCAGGCAGTAAACCCACCATAATTCAAGGGCTCCTTAGAACTGATCGAAGCAAATGTTTGGTTAAAGGAGATAGAGAAGGCATTTGCCTTAGTAAAAGTAAAGGACGAATAGAAGGTTGAGTTTGTAAGTTATTATTTGAAGAATGAGGCCGCCTATTGGTGGGAGATGGTGAAGACATTAGAAGGTACATATGTTATTACTTGGGAGAGGTTTAAGGAATTGTTTTTAGAAAAGTATTTTCCTCAGTTTGTCCAGGATCAGATGGAGTTGAAGTTTTTAGAACTAAAGAAAGGAAACATGTCGGTGACAGATTATGAGAGTAAGTTTAAGGAATTGTCAAGGTATGTGCCGTCGTATGTGGATACTGACAGGAAGAAGGCTAAAAGATTCCAGCAAGGTTTGAAACCATGGATCAGAGGGAAGGTAGCCATTTTTGAATTGGATACTTATGCAGGAGTTGTACAGAAGGCTATGATCACAGAGATAGAGAGTGAGATGTCACAAAAGGAGAAAGAAAGCAAGAAAAGAAAATTTGAAGGGAATGAAGGTCAGTCACAACCAGGGAAGTTTCCAAATTTTAAGAAGGGCAAGTTTCAGCCAGGAAGAAATTTTAATTTCAAGAGACAAAATGCAGGCGACGGAAGCCAGGGCAACCGTCCAGTTAGTGCGAATCAACCGAATCAGTTGAGGTTAACTTTTTCAGATTGTCAGGTATGTGGAAAGAAACATGGAGGAGTTTGTAATAAGTTGAATGTAGTTGGTTTCAAGTGTAATCAGAATGGGCACTATTCAAGGGAGTGCCGAAATCAACCAGCAAGAGAGCCAGCAAATAAGGATCAGCCTATCCGGAATCCATCAGTGAAGGTTCCAGCCATTGGATTTACATGCTTTAAATGTGGGAAGCCAGGACATATAGCCAGGGATTGCAAGACATCAGCCCCAGTCAGTAATGCATTAAGGATCATGAGATCTGCTCCAGTAGTGAATGAGACTCCAAGGGCTAGAGTTTTTGACATGTCTGTGAAGGATGCTATCCAGGATACGGATGTCGTGGCAGGTACGCTTAATGTGAATCCTTTATGTGCCAAAGTGTTAATAGATTCAGGAGCAACTCGATCGTTTGTTTCACAAGACCTTGATAGTAAGTTAAATTGTCCACTTGAGTATTTAAATGAAATAATGACTGTGGAATTAGCAAATCAGGAACCTGTATCTGTTAATCAAGTTTGTGGGAATTGTGAGATTGAGATTTCTGGTAGTAAGTTTTGTGTAGATTTGATACCATTTAAGTTAGGAAAATTTGACGTTATCTTAGGAATGGATTGGTTATCTAAGCACGATGCCCATATAGATTGTTGAAATAAGAAGGTAATGGTGAAGACGCCAGATGAAAGAATAGTAACGTTCAAGGGCCAAAAGCAGGTAAAGAAATTCTTAACGATGATTCAAGCCAAGAAGTTACTACGGCAAGGATGTGAGCATTTCGTGGCATATGTGATTGACAGAAGTCAGGAGCCAGCAAGACTTGAAGATATTCCAGTAGTGAATGAATTTCCAGACGTGTTTCCCGATGAGTTACCAGGACTTCCTCCAGATAGAGAAATTGAGTTTGCAATCGACTTGGCACCTGGAACAGAACCGGTATCCAAGGCCCCGTATAGAATGGCGCCCGTTGAGATGAAAGAGCTAGCGAAGCAATTGCAAGAGCTGTTAGAAAAAGGAGTAATCAGACCTAGTGTATCCCCGTGGGGAGCCCCGGTATTATTTGTCAAGAAGAAATATGGAAGCATGAGACTGTGCATCGACTATAGAGAGCTCAACAAGCTTACAATCAAGAACAAGTATCCGTTACCCAGAATTGATGATCTATTTGACCAATTGAAGGGAGCCAAGTTTTTCTCCAAGATTAACTTAAGATCGGGATATCATCAACTGAAGATTAATCCAGAAGATATACCGAAGACAGCTTTCAGAACAAGGTATGGACATTATGAATTTTTAGGGATGTCTTTTGGATTGACCAATGCCTCGGCAGCATTTATGGACCTGATGAATAGAATCTTCAAGGAATACTTGGACAAGTTCGTTATTGTATTTATAGACGATATTTTGATTTATTCAAAGACGGGGGAGGATCATGCGGAACATTTGAAAATAGCTTTGGAGATTTTATGGAAAAAGAAGTTATATGCTAAATTCTCGAAGTGTGAGTTTTGGTTACAGGAGGTTTAGTTCTTAGGATATATAGTCAGTAATGAAGGGATCAAAGTGGACCCAACAAAGATTGAGGCCATTACAAATTGGGAAAGACCGAGAACACCCACCGAGGTAAGAAGTTTCTTGGGATTAGCGGGATATTATCATCGATTCGTTCAAAAATTTTCAAGGATTGCAACACCATTGACAAAGCTTACACGAAAGAATGAAAAGTTTATATGGAACGACAAGTGCGAAGGAAGTTTTCAGGAATTGAAGCAACGATTAATCACGACACATGTTTTGTCACTTCCAGACGATCAAGGGAATTTTGTAATTTATAGCGATGCTTCTCATAAGGGACTAGGATGTGTTCTGATGTAGCATGATAAAGTGATTGCGTATGCGTCAAGGCAATTAAAACCACATAAACAGAAATATCCTACTCATGATTTGGAGCTAGCAGCCATAGTTTTCGCTTTGAAGATATGGAGACATTATCTGTATGGAGAAAAGTGTGAGATTTACACGGATCACAAAAGTTTGAAGTACATATTTACACAGAAGGAGCTTAATATGAGGCAAAGGAGATGGTTAGAATTGATCAAGGATTACGACTGCTCGATTAATTATCATCCCGGTAAAGCAAACGTTGTAGCAGACGCGTTGAGTCGGAAAGAAAAGTTAAATGTATTATCAGTACCCGGAGAGATATATAAGGAATTTCAGAAATTGGAATTGGAGATTAAATTTTACAAGCCTGATGAAGCAAAAGTGTACAGTATGACTTTTCAGCCGGAGTTGCTAGGGAAAATAAAGAAGTGTCAGGAAGATGTAATGGATCAAGATATAAATCATTTGGTAGGTGAGGAATTGTGCACGCAGAAGGATGATCAAGGTATTCTTAGGTTTTCTTCAAGAATTTGGATTCCCCCGGTGACGGAACTGAAGAATAAAATTTTACAGGAAGCACATAATTCAAGGTATTCAATCCATCCAGGAAGTACCAAAATGTACAGAGATTTAAAGAAGAATTATTGGTGGCGAGACATGAAGAGGAAAATTGCGGAATGGGTTAGCAGATGTTATACATGTCAGAGAGTTAAAGCAGAGCATTAGAGACCAAGTGGATTGCTACAGCCATTGGAGATTCCAGAGTGGAAGTGGGAACATATTGCCATGGATTTCATCGTTGGATTACCAAGGACAAGGGCTAATCATAATGCCATTTGAGTTATATTGGATAGACTTACCAAGTCAGCTCATTTTCTGCCTATAAATGAAAGATTTTCGCTCGACAAGTTGGTCCATATGTACCTGAAGGAAATTGTAGTTCGCCACGGAGTCCTGGTGTCTATCATATCTGATCGAGATCCAAGATTTAATTCAAGATTTTGGAAAAGTTTTCAAGAATGTTTGGGAACAAGACTGAATATGAGTACAGCTTACCACCCACAGACGGACGGCCAAAATGAAAGAACGATCCAGACAATAGAGGACATGTTATGTGTTTGTGCTATTGATTTCAAAGGAAGTTGGGACGAGCATTTACCTCTGGTAGAGTTTGCTTATAACAACAGTTATCACGCCAGTATTGGGATGCCACCCTATGAAGCCCTTTATGGACGTAAATGCAGATCTCCAGTATATTGGGATGAAGTAGGAGAACGCAAAATACTTGAACCTGAACTAGTACAGCAGACAAAGGAAGTGGTTGGAATTATCCAGAAGAGATTGATAGCCGCACAGGATCGTCAAAGGAAATATGCAGACCAGTCAAGGAAAGACATGGAATTCGAAGAAGGAAGCTTGGTATTACTGAAAGTATCACCGTGGAAGGGATTAACGAGATTTGGAAAGAAAGGAAAGTTGAGCCCAAGATATGTTGGACCTTTTGAGATTCTAAAGCGCGTTGGCAAAGTAGCCTACGAATTGGCGTTACCTCCGCACATGGAGCACATTCACAATGTTTTTGACGTACCAATGCTTAAGAAGTATAATCCAGATTCCAGGCATGTAATAGAATATGAGCCAATAGAGCTTCAGGAAGATTTTTCATATGTAGAGAGTCCAATAGAGATTCTAGAGGAAAGAGAGAAGGTATTGAGGAATAAAGTGGTAAAGCTAGTAAGAGTGTTATGGAGAAACCCAAAGGTTGAAGAGTCAACCTGGGAGTTAGAAAGTGATATGAGAGAAACGTACCCTCATTTGTTTCCTTAGGAGATTCTGAGGACAGAATCCTTTTAAGGAGGGAAGGATGTAATATCCGGGATATATCGTGTAATTATTTTTGCTAATAAATAATTATTATAGGTGTTCAGTATCTATTCTTTGAATTATTTGTTAAGTGTTAAATGTGTTGGGATGTTTAAAAATATTATTAATTGAGTATTTTAATTTTTATATGTCCAAAATAAAATATAGATAATTTTCATATCTTCCTAATTATTTTTATGTTGATTTATAAATTTATAGGAATCATATGTATTTCATAAAATCTTTTTCCGGTTATTTAAAATCTATTTTATAAAAACGGGAACCAACCGACGTCATCCGTGGTTACAGTTTTGGAACCTGAAAGTCTTCCGAGAACTCCTTCCTAACCTAATTGTAATATTCCGAGCATATTCCATGTTTTGACTTTTTCGATCCGGCGTACGGTTTGTCGCGGGTCCCAGCGCAATATTTTTGAAACAATATTCATCTCGGTAAATCAATAAAACTCGTATTTTCGATAAATGGGAGCTTTTTGGTAAACTATCCCAATTATCATCTCGTAGTACGTGTAACCAGGCGCTGAGACCAAGACCGCAGCACAAATTGTACTAATTTGGATAATTATCCCGAAAATCGATACCGTTTGGATCAGTTTTTACAAATAAACGTACCGTTTTATATCCGGAATGATCCAACGGGATACTAATTTTCCGTAATTATAAATAGCCTTTACCGTATTCTATTTCGTATCAAAAATCATTTGCAGTCAGTAATTATATAAATTTCCAGAGAAAATTCATATATTCATAAACCTTTCTGAGAATCAAACCAACAATCAGAGGTGTTACCGGAGTCCGTTTGAAAAGCTCGAGTACTCAAAACGAAGGTCTTGAGGTGTTCTATCAGATTTTGTATTCCAAATCACTGCAGAAATCAAGGTTTATTTTCTGAAAAATTATTTATTTTCAAATTAATTTTATTAAAAGTATGAATTTTTGTTCAGATGATTGTTTGTATGATTTGATGCTTGCATGTTGTAGAGCTTGTTTTCCTGATGATTTTCATATGTCATACGTCTGATTTGGAGTTCAATAATATGCTCAAAATTGGGTTTAATTCTCGAATTTTAAAATTAGGGTTTATAACCTGTATGAATGTTTTCAATTGAAATTTGGGGCTTTTTGATTGAGGGGTTATTAGCTGTTGATTAATAGTGGATTATGTTCCTTATAAAATTTGCAATCGATTGGTATATAGCTCGTTAACAGAGGATTAGTGAATCGAAGGGAGTTGTGTTTTGAAGATTTTCGATGTTCGCCGGAAATCGGCAATGTTCTTGGTCATTTTCCGGCCAGAACAGGGATGATTGATGTGTTTTGATTGCATGAATAAGTTCCTGGTGATGTGTAGATCGTATCTGGAGGTGTTGGTGGGGTGAGGACGCCGGGATCGTCTTCTCCGGCGAGACAGAACTTTTCCGGCGACCCCCCTGTAAAATTACAGTTTAGTACCTTATCTTTTGGGGAAGAAATAGTTAAGTCCCTGAGGTTTCCAGAACTTGCAAATTTTGGATTCCTGTTTTAAAAATATTCAAAAAATCATATTTCCTATTTATTTTTATTATAAAAATTCGATTTTAATTTCTGAAAATTCCAAAAATTATTATTTTAATTCCAAAAATTATATTTAATTCAAAAATAAATCTGAATTAATTAGTTAATTAATTTTAGTTAATTTTTAATTGATTAATTAGTCAATTAATTCAAAAATCAATTTATTAATTGATCTATTTAATTATTAATTGATTTTGATTAATTATTTAATTAGATTTAATCATTTAAAAATGATTTTAAAATTCTGAAAAATAGCTTCGAGCTTTAAAATATTATTTTAAATTATTTTCTAGGCTCGATAATTATTATAAAATTATTTTGAAGCCAGAATTGGCCAACCGAACCCTGTTTACTACTTCGAAATTGATTCAACGATCTGTTTTAATTCCGAAAAATATCCAAAAGCTTGTTTATGACCCGAGACTTCTTTATAAATGTTATATCATTGATTATGTGATGTGTTATGTGCTATATGTGACATGATTGGTTAACTGTCGGTCTATGTATTCGATGTCACTTGTTTATTGCGTAACTTTCAATCCGTTAATCGAATTTGGGTGAAACGGAGGGTAGATAGAAGTATGTGTCGAATAGAATTGTGCAAGTTGAATATTGATAGATGCTTATGATATGTGAGCAGAAGAGGCAAGGCGTAGGAAAGAGAAACAGGTAGTCGAGGAGTAAGACAGTGGTGATTGAAAGCGAGTGCAGTATAGTAAGCTAGTACCAGGCAAGTGTTCTGAACTTTCTCGAGGTATTGTAGTAATTGATAGTCCTGTTTTATATTGCAAGTGCTTTGAAGCACTGAACCCTAAACCCTGGTTCCAGTTATTGATCTTGAGCCGTAAACCTTATTCTTTCTAAACTATTGATTGTTGTGCACCCAGATACGATACTGTTCCACAAATACATACAAACTAAATATCAAACACTGAATCAGATTGCTTACACACTCAAACCACTGTATCCTATACTTTGAAAGGCCAAATCCTTGAAACATTATTTCCTTTGTTATCCAATTATTTCATTACCTAGCATCTATGCTTTGAAACTGCCATATTGATCCCTATGCAGATTGAAATCATTTTCATTATTGAACGTCCAATGTTGTTAATGATGATGTTTATTATTTATTACTGCTTATTCTGTTATTATGTTAGAATTGGATTATTTTTATAAAATTGTGGACCAGATTCGTGGTCAGACCATATAATGGTCAAGTTAGGCCAATGTGTGCCTTGGATCCAGTAGTTAGAGCAGTGTTGTGTGCTTTGCTCGGGGTTAGTGCATGACTGATCAACAGCCTAACCTTGGTTTTTAAAATGAAAGTATAATATCCAATTCTAAATCATAATTCATTGTTCACTTGATATCGTAACCATTTTCGCCTGATGATCATTATTCTCAGTTTTGTCATTGTGACTTGCTGAGCTAGTTAGCTCATTTGTGCGATGTTGTTTATGTTCTTTTCCAGTTAAGAAGGAACAGGTTGGTAACGAGGATCCCCAGTCCAGCGTGAGAGCTAGGGGTTCAGGTTGATCGAGCTAAGCTAGTAGGCTTCTTTGGGGATAATTTGAGTTTGTAAAAGTTAGTAATAATGTTTAATACTCAATGTTGAGTTGGAATAGTTGGGATTTGAACGGTTTGTAATATAAGTGTGTGTTTGGCTTGTGTGCATACTTTAACCTGTTGCGGTCCGTGGTAGTTGGTAAGTAGGGTCACTACATATTATTATTATCTTTATCATTGTTATAAGCAGTTTATTAATAAGGTGTGTGTGTGGACCCCAAACTTCTGACCCGGGTTTGGAGGGCGCCACATATAGCATCTAATCTTAGATCTTTCCACAGATCCTGACTTGTAGCTACCTTTTCCAGTTGTGCTTATCTGATACTTTCCTTTCAAGTTATTTTTGTAGGATGTTTTATATTTACCCTTGAAATACCTAGGCTTCTTAACTCTTATGTTTGAGAACTTCCATGTCAGGTAGGCCATAGACCGATCCATTTTATCCAACTCATCAAGAATGTAATATTCATCATCTTCAAACTCCAGAATGAATTTTTTTAAGGTTCCTTGTTCTTTTGCTCAACAGGCTGCATAACTTGAATCTGAGGTTCAGTTTCATTTTTAATTATTTTCGGATCATTAGCTATCAAGGCACTTGACACATCGATAACATGTCCTTCACTGAGCTTTATGTGCATCATCTCTAGTTCATAGATTTTAAGAATACCATATCAAACCTCCAAATTTATTCTGCCTATATCTCTTCATTCTTTTATTACAGATATCTTTTGTTTTAAATGGTCGGGAAGAGTGAGCAAGAACTTCAGGTTGACATCCTCAGCATCATTAAACTTATCATACAGCTATAAGTCATTTATTAGTTTTTTGAACCTTTCAAAAACCTCAGTAATGCCTTCTTTAGGTTTAGCCATAATACCCTCATACTGTGAGGTTATGATTCTTTTTTGGTTTAATCTCACTTCCTCAGTTCCTTCACACAAGAACTCTATCGTCTCCCAGATTTGTTTGGATGACTCACAGTTGATAATGTTGTTATACATCACATTATCAAGAGACTCAATTAGAATGAAATGCAAGCCACTGTTAAGTAAAACTTTCTATTTCTCTGGCTCAGTGTATGTAGATAAATCTTTAGGAGCATAATGACCAGGAATGACTACATCACCTTCAGTTTTTTCAAGTACCCTTACCATAGGAATGAAGGTTCCATGCTTGAGAATTTCAAGAAAAAGTGGATGAACCATCACTTGAATAATATCATCTTTTTAGGTATGGTGTGTACACATAGGGGGGTGAATGTGAATTTCTTAAAAAAAATTTAAACTTTGTTAGTTGCTTTAAAGAAAATCAAGTTTCATGTTTAAAATATGAACTCAACATGCTATATAAAATTCGCAGTGATAATCAATTAAGTGTAAAACACACACAAAATAATTATCAAAACTTGCTTGATCTTTATATTAAAAATCAAATTAGTTATGCCACAAATCCGTGTTCTTAAATATTTTAGAACGCAACTACTTCTTGAGAGAATACAAGAAATTCTAGATCTGTTTTATTACTCCTAAACTAAAGAACCGTGACATGTTTTATAGATCAACATGCACAGTTTACAGAGATTGCATAAATATAAACTAACACATTTAAAAATTTTGTTTATTTCTATTTGAAGTGCAGCAAATCTGCATATAATCTTCTATGTTTGTAACCTTCCTTTGTCCGGTTCATCTTAACCCTTGATCTTGCACTTCTCAAGATGTATTTGTAGACTTTCACATAGGGCTTTGGACCTGCTAGATTCCGAGATACTCAATACAAGACAAACACAGGAAAGGATATTCAATTTTGATGATAAATTGGTTTGTTGACAGATAATCTTGAATCTTCAGGGTTGACGATTTATGTAATTCTTAAAGCTGTGATCGAGATCTTCATGTTATATAGAGATGTCCATATCGAGATATAGAATGGCTTGTCGATATTTCCACTTCTCTTATTGAATGGCTTGTCGATATCTCCACTTCTCTACATGTATTCTGACTTGTCGATATCTCCACCTCTACATGTGTTTTTGACTTATCGATATCTCCACTTCTCTATATGTCAAATTGACTTATCGATATCTCTACTTCTCTATTGGCCAGATTGACTTCTCTACAAGTAAAATGACTTCTTTTTAGGTGAAGTGACTTCTCTACATGCCAAATTAACTTTTCGATATAAGTTGATCTGTGACTTCTTGACATTTGACTTGGAACAGTTTTCAATCTACAACTTTATTCTTCACCAAGCAGTTTATCTTCATTCTGAGGCATGATCAGGCATGATCTTCTTTTAGAGATTTATTCCTAACTTGTTAGTTGTTTACTAAAAAATACTTCAATCTAGTCTATCCAAACATTTTAATAGACTCAAGAAATATCATTACATATTACACAAGATTACAAGTCAACTAAATCTTAGGATTGTCAATGTGACTTAGCCTTGCTATGTTAAAGGCATGTCTTGCACAACAAGAATCGTAAAAGATATAATAATGGAAACATCAATGACAGAGGTGATAACAACGATAATATGATGAATGCGAGGATGACAATCTGACTAGAATGAAAAAAACTGATTCAAGTGGTTGATTCAGGTGTACAATTCAGAACCGAAAAACTAATTCAATAGCTGATTGAAGCGGAAGATTCTGGTTTTTTTGGCAACACCTGAATTTGATCGTGAGTTTGAGGGAGAGTGTTGGAATAAATTAGGATATTATTGATATTCTAATATTATAGAAGGATATGATTTATTTCCACTGTTAATAGAGATAATTAAACTTATTGATCAAATCTTGTAATCTATATATTAATAAAAAATAAATTATTATGAATGAGAAATATATAACCTTGAGAGCGTATTTTATCTTTTTATGTTTATTTCAGTATACGGGATCATAGATCTACAAGATTTCTGATTCATTGGTTTGAATTGTATGGGATATTGTAGGTTATTTGAAGACGTGTCGATAAGTTAGGTTTATATGTTCTTCATGACTACAACAGATTGTTAGATTATTTCTACAAAATTTATACATATTTCAGCGATATGAGCGATGGATGTGCCATAATGGAAGATATAAGGATCGTAGTTTGAATGAAGAAAATGTTAATTATACAAACTTGTGTATACGGACTGGCGAAGTGAGATACGTTACTTGATAAATAATTCAAAATCTAGAGAATGTTTTAAATGACCACTTTTTATTTAGAATTATGAAATTGTCAATAAATTTTTTAATTCACATGAATAACGGGCATGTTATTTTATAGAAGTATGAATAAAATTAGTTGAAAGAAATGTCGTTATTCATAATTTATAAACTTATTTCAATTAAGTCGTATGATTGTGAGATTTTCAAATTGTGAGATCACATGGATAAAAAGATAAACTTCTAGAGGGTTCGAATGGTGGAGAATAGAAAAGGGAAATCAATGGTATGGTAGTGAGGATAAATAAGAATAAGAATGATATAGAATTTTAAAGGATGAGAAGAGTATAATTATCCTGAACATAATGAGATTACCATTTGATATACCAAAATTACTGATCCAAAATATAAATACATTAGATTGAGTTTTTGTTTTTTGTTAAACGAATTTATTAACCATGAACAAACTGAGGAGATCAAATAGACCGCATCCACCATTTCTTGAACATGAATTTATAATTTTTGACTCGCACTCGGTAATTATTCTCAGTAATGTAGTACCACAAAAAAAACATACTCTCAATAATTTGCCGGAACATATATAAAACTGATTTATATTGAAAAATAAACTCAGATAGCAAAACAAATTGGATTCACTTTTTTCAGCTAGGCTCGCCAAATGCCATTTCTTTGAATTGGGTTGGATTCACATTTTCAGCTAGGCTCGTAGAGCACATTTCTTCGAATTCGGTTGAATTGGATGTTTGATGCTTGGACTCAATTTGGGAGCACTTGCTATCAATGGCGATTTTTTAAAATAGACCAATTAGTAAACAGGGTTTTGTCTAAGTAGTTATATCTTCTTAGAATTAATATTTTCTGATGGTAGTTGATATGTGCACAACCTATATTTGTATTCATGTATACACACCCAATATTACCAATCTGAACGAAATGTCCTTAATACACAATTCTTTGTTCTGCTATTTATATTTTTTCTTCTTCTTTTTCTTTGGATAAATTCAATTAAATTTTATTCTGCTATTTATATTCTTTCTTCATTTTTTCTTGGGCTAAATTCTGTTATTTAAATTTTATTTCTACATGCAGTTAAAAAATAATATAGCTTTTTAAAAATTTCTTTTATAAATATTGTATTATATATTTAGATTAATTTGGTTAATAGATTATTTTTAAAACATATTTTTAAGACATTAACATTTATTTATTGATTTTTTTCTAAATGTGTCATATATTTGGTTAAAATAAATATTATATTTTCATTACTAATATTATATTATCTTTCATTAATTACATATATAAAATTTCATATAAAAAAATGACGCACAGTGTTGCCCAGTAAGGATACAATTGTTTAAGGGGGGTTGAATACAATTATATAAATGTTTCGAACAAGTAATAAAATATAACGGCTTTTTATATTTCTGATAAAAACTGTTATAAAACTCTCTCAAGAAATACTAATGTTCTTGAGAGCTGCTAGGTCGTATGATGCTCAAGTTAATTCACTATGTGATGACCTAAACTGTGTTTATATAATACACAGCTACAACTAAACAATCTAGGATATGCATTATCAAAAGATAATCGAAACTGATACATATCTTCAACTAAATAGATAAAATCCTATAACTCAGACGTAAAAGATATCTATTCCACAATACAAGGAACAGAACAAATCTTCTAAGCTGACTATCTCCAGATACTGATGACATCTAAATATTGATGATGTGTCAAATCCTGACTACACATCAAATTCTGATGACACCCAAACAGCCAGATCCTGAGCTTCTTCTGATCATTGAGAATCAGTACGTAACAATCTCCCCTAATTTATGCTTAATATAATGAAGCACAAATTCCATTCTCAATGATGCCAAAACCAACTACAAAATATACAAGGAGTAAAGCTTACTTCAGTATCTTCAGATAACTGACAGTTGTTTTCAGAAAGTTTTTCAATCTTTCTTCCTCATTGTCTTGTAGGACTTTAACAAGCTTTTTCTTCAACTCTCTCTTCTCTTCAGTGTCTTCTCCAAGCTGATAGATGGCTGATGTTAATTTAGAAATTGAGCTTTTGTTTATCTCAAGATCACCAATCAACATAAAGTTTAAACTGACATCTTCACGATCAGGACTGAAAGATAACTGAGGACTGTTGAGAAAAACTTTTAGAACCGCAGCTCCCTTTTCCATCTTCATTTCTTGACCAGTATAAGTTCTGTACACAGGAACATAATCACCATTGTATTTATCATCTTTTGTCATGACTCTCCTTCTGATGACTTCAAGTATCATAGAAGACCAATTTCTGGTGACACTGTTCTCAATTCTAAGAAGATAGTGAATGTATTTCAATTCTGTCACAGTCTTCATTAAGAGTTGTTGCAATGTAAAGCTCTTTACTTTACCATCCCTCAAGAAGTACAGAATCTCTTCCCTGACATCATTATCATTTATCTTTCTATAAACAATCTTCACAGCTTTAACTTTCTCAAGATGTGAAGGAGAAACTCTTTCACCAAGATTCTCAGTCAGAGTATTTGTATCCAGCAGATCAGATCTTAGAATCTCCATATCAGAATGGCCAATGCCTCATCTGGTTCGAGATTTGACAAGTTTCAGTTTTTCATTATATTCCACCCAAGAAGATTTCTTGATGGACTTATCAACATCTTCATGTTCTGAAATAGAATCCCTTAACCCTGCTAACACAAATTTAACATGCTTGAACCCTTTAGGATAATCGAATGTATAAATGTCTTTCCATCTTTTATCCTTCTTGCTGAGAGGAGCATAACTTGTAGACAAATAATGAATCTTCCCTTTTACTTTATGCCATAGCTTTCTCTTTGATTTTAAAACTCTCTGCACATAATCTTTACATGCTTGATCAGCTTTCCTTAGGTCAACCTTTTCTTTTTCATCAACCTCTGAAATATGAGGAGTGACTACTGTAGTAAGAGCTGACTCATTTAATGCTTCGATCACTTTTTCATCAGAGTCAAAATCAATTATCAGGTTCACAACATCAGGATCTGCTTTTACCTCAGGATTTGTGTTTGCTTCAGGAGTTACATTCTGATTTGTTGTATCAGCTTGATCAATGTCAGTGGTTGATCTTTTCTTCCTTTGAATAATCAACTCTTCTGGCTTCTGAACTTCTTTAACTTCTTCATGTCCTTGTACAGTAACATAACCTTCTCTGGATAGAACATTCAGAAATGCAGAATTAAATGCAGTCACTTGACTTATTTTAGAAGTCCTTCCTCTTCCTCATCTTCCTCTACCTCTTGTAGATCTTCCACCTCTTTTTCCTCTTCCTTTAGAAGTGTTAGTGTTAGTCCCTTAACAATATAGCAAGAATTATAGAAGGGGGGTTGAATGGAATTCTTGAACCTTTTTCTTGAAATAAAAATGTTCAACTCGATTATAGATATATTTTTTTTTGATTAGCACAATGCGGAATGTAAACTTGAATGAATCAAAACATAAGTAATTAAAAACAAGAGTCTTTAAAAACTTTCGGGTGGATTTAAAAAATTTCACCAGAGATATATAATATATCGAGAGGACTCTGTATGCAGAAATGCTCACAGCTGCTTACAAAATGGAACTACTGAGAATACAGGAAATGCTAAAGATTATGTTTACAAAGATTTCTCTGTTTGTGTGTTTCTCAGCTATCTCAGTCATTTTTCTATTTGCTACTCTCTTGGTTTATATATTACCAAGATTACAAAGTCAAAAAGACTGAACAAATATAAAATCTAACAGTCTTGATCTTTGCTGCTTTTCGTCCTCTATTACCTGGTTAATGGGCTTCCACAGTGTGTTTGTATCCAACTCGACGGCTGTGTGTCAGCTTTCACTGTTCAACTGATGTTTGAATTCTTGATATGATCATCCATCGACTTTCAGATCATCCGTCGATGACATGATTGTTCATCCGTCGACTGCTATGTTAAACATCTGTTGATAGTCATTTGATCATCCGTCGAAGGCTTTGTTAATCATCCGTCGGTAGCTATTTTGGCACTTGACTTCATTTCACTTATACAGAATTACAAGACATTGCTTATGTACAATTAATCAACCTATTCTGCATATCTAGTTAAAGTCAACATGACTTATATGCTACTACAGATTCTATACAAAGGTGCATACATCACTGTTCTATGAACTTATTATTACATAAGCTACTCACTCGATGGATAATAAGTTAATCATCCGTCGGGACTATAATGAGTTATCCGTCGGGACTATAATTCTTATCCGTCGAGAGCTACATAATTTCACTAAGTAAAATATACTTAGACATTTTGTTTAAGTGATCATCAAGTACACAACATATTCACAACAATCTCCCCCAATTTAAGAGACACTTGATGATTACAAAATATCCTAAACATATATCTTTAAAGATAAGTAGATAAAACTGAAAGTGCTTCAATTTAAATAAAATGTACAAGGTTTGGCTCACAGTCAGTTCAAGATGCTCATCTAGCCTGAGCAGATTTTTCTAGTTTCTTGAAGGTCTGGATCTTCTTCCAAGCTTTCTGTTGTTTTCTTCAATTTGATTCCGGAGCTTCCTGTGGAATTCTAATTCATCAGATTCTGAGAGTTCTAGCATTTCTTGCATCTCCAAGAGAGTCTCATTGCTAGAGATACTCAATTGGTCTTCTAGTCTAAAGAATCTTCTCACACCCTTGTCATCCATGAATTCCATGAGCCAGTAGGGCCTTAGATGCACTCTTCTCCCTGTGTATGGGATGATAAGAGTCTTGGGAAGTGCATCTTTGGCTCTAACACTCCTTAGCTCTTCAATCTTCTTCAATACTAATCTTCTTGCAGTTACATTGAACCCAAACTTTTTCTTGAAGGATGAATAGACTTTGATCAACACAGCTTGGCTTTCTTGAAGTATCCTGTGAAGAGGCCACTGAATCTCCCTTCCTGCTTTGTACTTAAACACCAACCTTTCAGGTAGGTTTCTGTATACATCAATTAACCTTACTTTATCCAGCTCCTCCAGATAAAGGTTTAGATCTGAGAATTCTTTGATGTCACACAAGTACAAGTAGTCTCCCCTGTTGACCTTGGGTTGAGCTTTGACTACTAACTTGGATTTGAGAGGTGACAGCTTCACTTTCTTGACTGCCCTTGATTTTGTCCTTTTTGGCTTAGTAAGGATTGGCAAGTTGAAATTAGGAATTGGTAATTTATCCCACTCTATTGGCTCATCCTTTGGCACAATAGGCTCTCCATGTATGTTCCTGTAATGGTCCACCACCCTTATGTCTTCAAATACCACAGAGGGCTTTGATGCTTGAGTTTTAGCTTGAGTGGATTCCTTAGGAAATTGATCTTCCAATTCCTTGTCAACAACATCCAGTTTCCTTTTTGTTCTTCTAGCCAGTTCTTTCTTTCTTGGGGATTTCTTCTATTCTTTAATCTTCTTCTTTGATTCAGCAGCTTGAGATGGTTGAGAGGGAATTTGTTGAGAAGAATTCACAGCCTGTAGCTTGGCCAAGATAGCAAACTGTTCTTTCTTTTGTTTAGACTTCTTTGCATCTAGAGCAGCTTGCCTCTTTTCCTGCTTCAATCTGGCTTTTTCTT
Organism: Apium graveolens; assembly: GCF_009905375.1. NCBI lineage: Eukaryota > Viridiplantae > Streptophyta > Magnoliopsida > Apiales > Apiaceae > Apium > Apium graveolens. The sequence continues at coordinate 249,555,396 of NC_133655.1, forward strand.
CTTTCTTTGCATGAGCAAATTATGGATGTCCAGCTACCACACAAATTTCCTTTCCATTTCTGAATATCTTTGCAATTCTCTTTTTTGAAGCTGAATCAGCTGGATCTTTGTAGAAGACAATAGATCTTGACAGAAGCTTCTTTTCATCAGGCTTGGGTGTCTCATACACAGTATCCATAGGGTTCTTCAAAGATGACTTTGGATAGTTTGCCCTTGGTTTAAGAATTATCTCAGCCTTTGTAGTCTTGATGCAGGAAGATTGTCCTTACTCCAGATAGTTCATGCTCATTTCATTCACACTGATTGGCTTGACATGAGAGTGATGGATGGCTGACTAAACTGGTTCCTTGACTAATTCAAACTTTTTTTGTATTTCCTCATCAATCTTTTTCCAGTTGATCAGAGTCAACTTTCCTTTATCAGCATCTTTCAAATTTTCTGCTGCTGCATTGATAAGATCTATACCATCTGCAACTGGTGGCTTGGAGATAGTAATTGAAGGTACAATTACTTTGCTGATTTGAACTAGAAGTGTCTCCCCCTCAGTTGGTCCTTTCTCCTCCTTACTTGATTCTCTCTCCCCCTTTTTATTATCATCATGTGGAGGAGTTAGGCCTTGTGCTTTAGCCAGTTGCATAAGAGATTTGTCTGAGTCTGTTGATTTTGAAGAAGTAGAGCCACTGAATTCTCAATAACTTGAACTCTGTTCTCCAGCTTGGCTATCTTCTTGTCAGAATCTGATTCTCTCCTTAATCTCAGTAATAGATCTTGCATGGTACCATATGGCATTACTGAATCCAGCTTCTCAGAGTTATAGGTCTTCAAGTTAGCTATATCCCTTTTTAATTCATCCACACTGAGATTCTGTCTTAAGTGCTGGATCTTCATTAGATGTAGAGAGTCCAGGTGAGCTTGAAGAACAGCCTTGGTACCAGCATCTGAAGTTTCCTGAAGAGCCTGTTGAATAGCTATTACTTGCTTGACCAAGGACACCTCAAATTGTCCTGGTGTAGATTCCTTTGCCCATGCCCATTCAGGTAAACTTAAAGCAGAACTTGGGCCTTCAGCTCCCCCTAAGTTCATGCTTCCATCCAAGGAACCAGAGTCATCATCATCAGAATTTACTCCAAATTCTTCAGATGGCTCTCCAGCTTGAGAAGGCATCCTGTTAACAGCAGCTTTTTCTCTTTGAAGAGATTATGTGGTGTGCACTAAATTCAAAGTCTGCTCTGCCTCCACATTGCCCTGAGCAGCCAACAATTGATAGGCTGAAACAGGGTGAGTAAAAGTGTCAGCATCCAAGGAAATATTATCAATTACAGCTTTGTAATGTTGCTGAAATTGTCTTTCCTTTTCAGCATCATCCACAATCATTGACTCACTTGCAATGGCTGGTTCCATCCTTATTTCTCCTGTACCTGCCTTTCTCTCATATTCTCTCTTTTGTTGTATCAGGGTCTCACCCTGGCTCCCCACCCTCACACCCTAACCTTCACCTACTTAGGTGGGACTCCTCTCACTCACTTTTGCCAATCCTGAATGAATGGATTGCTGAGATTCACTCTTTTCCTCTCCTTTTGCCTGGGAGTAACCCAGCCTCTCACTCAATGCACTCTCCTCTCTCAGTCCTAAGAGTGATTATATTACCACTAAGTCTTCTGCACTTGAAATTATTGAGGTTTGAAGTTGTGCAGAGACACTCGACGGATAAGTGATATCCGTCGGGTGAGTGGTAAAGCTATCCGACAGATAACTGTTGTTAAGCTTATCCGTCGGGATACAATCACTACTCGACGGATGAGCAATATCCATCGAGAGAGTAGAAGTGAATGAGGTGGGAAGAGAAACTATTGTAGACTCTATGTTGATTGAAGTTATTTGAGGCACAGATGTCACAATAGAATCTGAAAAAATTGGCAAGTGAGCCAACAAATCATCTAAAAGATGATGCTCACTTGCACTAGATTTTGGCTTTCCCAACAGAGTTAAAGAAGGGGAATCAGGAATTGGAGTGTTTATCATGTCCACTTCCAGTGAGTTAGTTGGTGAGTATAGTGTTTTAGTGGCTTCTATAATGAGAGATTTTGGCTGTGACTCCACATTTATTGGAGCCACATCAAACTGAATTTGTGAAGGTGCAGGGACTGTGTCTTTAGCACCAGTTTGCACTAAGTGTTTGCCCTGTGCATCCCCAGTTGTTTTGGATTTCTTATTTCTAGTGTAAGTTTGGGGTGAGCTTGTGTACCTAACCCTCTTGGCCTGTGCTCTTGGATGAGAGCTTTGTTCAATAGCTATATCCTTTTGGGAGGATGCAGCTAGAAGAGAGCTTTTGTCCTTTTAAGCACTGCAGTTTGTTGGGAAACTGCAGTGTGGCTAGGCTGGGATTCACTCAACTCTCTAACCTTATCCTTGGGGTTTCTTTGATGTTCACCCCTTCCCTCACCTATCTTACCCTCCTTCACACTCCCCTCTTTGGCTTTGGTAGATTTTTCAACTGGTACCTTTTGAAAGATACCAGAGGGGGTTTTCTTTGATTTGGATTTGGAAATTGCAGTTGTTTTGGCAGCTTTGGTAGGCAACTGTTTGGTCATTATCACAGTTGCCATAGCTATGCCTGAAGTCAAAGAAATAGAGGAGATTGGAATAGTTGAGGGTATGGTTGAACTTACCTCACTTACCTGAGGTGTCAGCATTACAGGAAAATAGAACATTGGCACATCCCTGTGATGGTTGGCTCTGTTCAAGTCTGCAATGATTCTTCTCTCTTGAACCCAACAAGCCAATTTGTTGTCTGGGTTCTCAAGTACAATCTCTTGACAAAGATGGTTAGCCAAAAGTATAAAAATCTAGCATAGTAAAAATTCTTTCCTCTTTTGGCTAAGTCACCTAGTTTAAAACTTAACTCATACACCACAAGGTCACTGAAATTGTAAAATTTGTCTGTAACTAGCATGTATAGCATGTTAAGCATGGAAATGTTCACAGAATCAAAATTACTGATTTTTCCAGAAAAGACTTTAGTTACAACATCACACAAATAACTCCATTCCTTCCTAAGACCTAGTCTTCTAATCTCACTTAGCTTATTAGTAGGAAGTGCATAATGCATGGAATTAAACATATTGATCAAATCAGTGTCAGTGTGTGGTGAAGTTACGTTATCATCAGGAATCTTGAAACATGCTTTTATCACATCACTATTGATACAAAATTCATTACCTTTGATGGTCAGAGTGATGGTTTTGTCAGTAGAGTTGTAGATTGCTGTTGTCCACATCTCCTCAACAACTTCACAATAAATTATGGGTGATTCCAGCATGGCAAAACTTAACTTGCAGTTCTTCACGAAGTCCATCATCTTGTGATAGTCCTCTGATTGTTGAATACCCTTATTGACCAAAGCAGTGAAGTTGTTCTTCTCATAGATGAACCCAGTCTGTGACATGATCTTTACTACGGGTGCCATTGTTAGAGAAGAAAAGCTTGAAGAGAAAGAGGATTTTTGCTTGAGAGAGAATGAAATAAACACAGTTGAATTTGAGAATGATAAAAGAAAATGATTATAATGAAATAAGCTTTTATACTTTGCACAAAAATAACGGATAAAAATAATAAAGAGAAGTAAATTATCCAATAGAAATTGCCTAAATTAGCCGTTTTAAAATAAACTGTAAAAATTCCACCCATTATCCGTCGTATAATGCTTACAAACTGTAAGTATACTCGATGGATAATGTTCAGGGAATTAACGGTTAAGATTTAGACACTTCGACGGATGAGCATAAACTGTTATCCGTCGAGTTTTAAAAGATTCCAGAAAAATAATTGATTTTATTATTTACAATTTATATATCGATGGATGACTCAACCCGATGGATGATGGTCATCCGTCGAAATGCAAATTTTGACTTAGCCAAAATTTCATTCAAGACTAAAAATCAGCTAAATTTCTGGCTACTTTTCAACTTGCAAAATAATTCAGATAAATTCAAGAGTAATTAAGCATACCTAACTCACTTACCAAACTAGAAAAGGTGGATTCATCCAGTGGCTTGGTAAAAATATCTGCAAGTTGCTTCTCACTTGGAACAAAATATAACTCTACAGTACCATTCATTACATGTTCCCTTATGAAATGGTACTTGATGTCTATGTGCTTTGTCCCTGAATGTTGCACCGGATTTTCAGTGATGGAAATTGCACTTGTGTTGTCACAGAAAATAGGAATCCTTTCAACTTGCAAACCATAGTCTAGCAATTGATTTTTCATCCATAAAATATGTGCACAGCAACTGCCAGCAGCAATATATTCAGCTTCAGCTGTAGAGGTAGAAACTGAATTTTGCTTTTTACTGAACCATGACACAAGCTTGTCTCCTAAAAATTGACAGGTTCCTGTTGTGCTTTTTCTATCAATTCTACAACCTGCATAATCTGCATCTGAATAACCAGTTAGATCAAAACCAGAATCTCTAGGATACCAAATGCCAAGTTTTGGTGTTCCTTTGAGATATCTGAAAATTCTCTTAATAGCTATCAAGTGAGACTCTCTAGGATCAGCCTGAAATCTAGCACACAAACATGTAGCAAACATTATATCTGGCCTACTAGCTGTTAAGTATAGAAGTGAGCCAACCATACCTCTATAGCTTGAAATATCCACAGACTTTTCAGTAGTGTTTAGTTCAAGCTTAGTTGCAGTAGCCATGGGAGTTTTTGCAGATGTGCAATCCATTAGATCAAACTTCTTTAAAAGGTCAAAAATATATTTAGTTTGACTAATGAATGTTCCATCACTGACTTGCTTAACTTGTAAACCAAGAAAGTAAGTTAGTTCTCCCATCATACTCATTTCATACTTACTTTGCATCAGTTTGGCAAACTGTTTACAAAGTTTCTCATCTGTAGATCTAAAAATAATATCATCTACATAAATTTGAACAAGTATGCTAGAGCCATTAACATTTCTGAAAAATAAAGTTTTATCTACAGTACCTCTTGTGAAGTGATTTTCCAAAAGGAACTTTGATAAAGTGTCATACCAGGCTCTAGGTGCTTGCTTCAGTCCATAAAGTGCTTTCAGTAGATAATAGACATACTCTGGAAAATTTGGATCTTCAAAGCCAGGAGGTTGACTAACATACACTTCTTCCTCCAAATCTCCATTCAGAAAAGCACTTTTGACATCCATTTGATAGACCTTGAAATTGGCATGGGCTGCATAGGCTAAGAAGATTCTGATGGCTTCAAGTCTTGCAACATGAGTAAATATTTCGTCAAAATCTATTCCTTCTTGCTGGCAATAGCCTTTAGCAACCAATCTTGCTTTGTTCCTTACTACTATGCCATTTTCATCCATCTTGTTTCTGAATACCCATTTGGTGTCTATTGGATTCTTTCCTTTAGCCTTGGGTACCAGCTTCCATACTTTATTCCTTTCAAATTGGTTTAGCTCCTTCTGCATAGCTAAAATCCAATCAGGATCTAACAAGGCTTCTTCTACCTTCTTTGGTTCTTCCTTTGACAGAAAGCTGCTGTATAGACATTCTTCTTGAGTTGCTCTCCTGGTTTGAACTCTGGAAGAAACATCACCAATAATCAGTTCAAAGGGGTGATTTTTTGTCCATTTCCTTGGTTGAGGTAGATTAGCCCTAGATGAAGAGACCTCAATGTTGTCTTGATGTGTGATTGAGTTTTGATTGCTAGAAACTCCCCCTGAGTTTGTGGATCTTTGATTTGAGATAGGGGTACTTTCTATGGGTGATCTGCCTTGACTTCCTGCTCTTTTTGATAACCCGACGGATGGTGAATTTTGAGTACCGACGGATGAGGCAGGTTGTCTTCCGACGGATAATACAGATTGCCTTCCGACGGATGAAGCATTATGTAACTCGACGGATGTTGAGTTTTGTGCTTCATTTGTGGTAGATTTGTCTGCATTATCCTTAGACACTGTTTCTTGATCACTCTAATCATCACTGACCATCTCAACACTGTCGAATTTGAGGCTCTCATGGTAGTCTCCATCTTTTAGTCCTTCAATCTTTTTATCATCAAACACAACATGTATAGATTCACCAACAATGTTGGTTCTTAGATTGTAGACTCTATATGCTTTACCAACAGCATATCCAACAAAAATTCCTTCATCTGCTTTAGCATCAAACTTCCCATTTTGATCAGTTTGATTTCTCAGAATATAGCATTTACAGCCAAAGACATGAATAAAGTTTAGAGTTGGCTTCTTGTTCTTGAACAATTGATAAGGTGTCATGCATCTTGCTTGATTAATCAGAGATATGTTCTGAGTGTAGCATGCAGTGTTTACAGCTTCAGCCCAGAAATATGTTGGTAATTTTGATTCTTCAAGCATTGTCCTTGCAGCTTCAATAAGAGATCTATTCTTTCTTTCCACTACTCCATTCTGTTGTGGAGTCCTTGCTGCTGAAAACTCATGCAAGATCCCATTTTCCGCACAAAATGCTCTCATGACATAGTTCTTGAACTCAGTTCCATTGTCACTCCTGATTCTTCTAACTTTGAAATCAGGATGATTGTTAACTTGCCTTATGTGATTGATGATAATTTCACTAGCTTCATCTTTAGACTTTAGGAAATATGTCCAAGAGAACTTTGAGAAATCATCTACAATTACTAGGCAAAATCTTTTCTTAGAAATTGACAATACATTGACTGGTCCAAACAAATCCATGTGAAGCAGTTGCAGAGGCTCTTCAATTGCTGAATCAAGTTTCTTCCTGAATGATGCTTTAATCTGCTTCCCTTTTTGGCAGGCATCACACAGTCCATCCTTTGTAAACTCCACTAGAGTAATGCCTCTAACTAGCTCTTTCCTTACCAGCTCATTCATAGTCTTGAAGTTTAAATGAGATAGCTTCTTGTGCCATAGCCAACTTTCATCTTGACTTGCTTTGCTGAGAAGACAAGTTACAGATTCTGCTTTAGTTGAGTTGAAGTCAGCTAGATACATATTTCCTCTTCTCACACCAGTGAGAACCACTTTGTTGTTTTGATTATTGGTCACAACACAGGCTTCTTTGTTGAAGGTTACTGAGTTGCCTTTGTCACAAAGCTGGCTGATACTCAACAGATTGTGTCTGAGACCATCCACTAAGGCAACCTCTTCAATGATGACATTGTCCTTTGAAATCAAGCCATATCCCACAGTATAACCTTTGCTGTTATCTCCAAAAGTGATACTTGGGTCAGCTCTCTCTTCAAACTCTGTGAGCAGGGTAGAATCACCAGTCATGTTTCTTGAACAGCCACTATCCAAGTACCAAAGATTCTTTCTGTTTCCCTGCACACATCAAAATCAAATCAAGTTGATTTTGGTACCCAAGTTTCCTTGGGTCCTGCCTTGTTAGCTTTCTTCTTCTGTTTCTTAGGTTTTAACTCATTTGACTTAGAAATTTCAGATTCTTCCTTAGTCATTTGGGTTGGGCCTTTGAAACCACTAGATGCAACAGAATTATCATGCATGTTATGGCTAACAGGAAATGGCATGCTTGGTGCAAACATGTTATTCCAGTAAGGCATGCTAAATGGCATTTGAGGCATATTGTATGCAGCATAATATGGATTAGGTGCAAATGGCATTTTAGCAAACTGTGCATTCATATTCTGTGTAGACATAGCATTAACAGGTATGGGAGGCATGGCATTTATGTTAGGAAATTGAGGTTGAACAGACATGGGAGATTTGCAATTAACAGACAAATGATTTACACTACCACACTTGACACAGATCTTTCTAGGAGCATATTTATCAGGTGTGTAGTTATTGTGTTTGTTAATCCCTACTTTACCATTCCTATTGTTTTTCTTTTTAGTCTCTGTTTTTACCTCTATTTTCTCAAGTCTGTCACTTAACTGTTTGACAGTCATGTGACCGACATTACCCTTTTTCCCTTTCTTAGCTTGACTTGATTCTCCTGAAACAAAATTCTTGGAAACAGACCCATACTTATCATTTAGCTTGGTTAATTTGGCTTTGCTGATGGGTTTGCTTACAGCCGACGGATGAGGATTTTTATCATTCGACGGATAACACTTTTTGTTATCCGACAGATAGTCCTCATCATCCATCGAGTCTACATCTGTTAGCAACCCATCTACCAAAATAGGTTCTAGTTTCTCCTTATTCTTTTTCCAGGCTTCATCACAAAAGGACTCAATTCCTTGAACCTTGGTGATTTAAGCATGAACATCTCTGGATGTTTTTCATGCTTTAATCACCTCTTGTTCACGATTGAGCTGCTTCTTTAAAATTTCTTCCTTTTTCAAGGACTCAGTTAATTCCTCCTTGGCAATCCTACACTCAATTTTTAGTTTCTCAAACTCAACAAACTGAGACTCAAGCACATTATTCCTCTCACTCAAAAACAAGTTGTTTTCTTTGATTTTAGCATTTTCTTTAGTGAGGGACTTAAGTGTAACACGCAAATGATACAATTCTGTAGACATGTCATTTATGGTATCATTACACTCAACTTTAGATAAATGTGCAAGTTTTGGAGTGATTACCTGATTGCTTGAGGAACTTGTCTCTGTTTTATCAGACTTGGCCATTAGGGCTAGATTGACATAGCTGACATCTTCATCTTCATCCAAGCCATCAGCTGCCCAGTCATTCTCTTGTGTAACCATTTCCTTTTGTTTGAGTAGATCAAAGTATTTTTGCTTGTAATCTACAGACTCAAATCTTTTCTTACTGGAATCTGACTTTCTACACTCATTTGCAAAATGCCCTGCCAAACGACATTTGAAACACTTGAATTTTGATTTATCCACCATGTTTCTATTTGGCTTGGCAGCTCCAAAGTTCTTCTTGAACTTGAGCTTGGCAAATCTTCTTGAAAGGAATGCTAGGTGCTCATCAATGTCCTCCATGTTATCTTGGCTCAATGAATCTTCATTTTCTGCAGCTAGCCCCTTACCCTTGCTTTCACAGACCTTTGAAGTTGATTCCACAGCTTCCATCTTCACTTCCTTCTCCTTTTCCAGATCAGCAACTAGTGCAATGGATCCTCATTTCTTCTTTCCTCTCTCCATTCTTTCATCCTGCTCTATCTCAAGCTCATAGGTCTTCAGAATGCCATACAGTCTTTCCAAAGTAAACTCCTTATAATCTTGTGAGTTTCTCAATGAGACTGTCATTGGTTTCCATTCCTTTGGAAGAGATCTGAGAAATTTCAGATTGGAATCTTTAGTCTGATAGACTCTTCCATACAACTTAAGAGCATTTAGTAGTTTTTGGAATCTACTAAAAATGTCAGTGAGTGATTCACTTTCCTCATTGTGAAAATGCTCATATTGCTGAATCAGGAGCTGCATTTTATTTTCTCTTACTTGCTCAGTACCATCACAGATTATCTGTATTGTGTCCCAAACTTCCTTGGCAGTCTTGCAGTTGATGATGTTATCAAACATGTCTGCATCCACACCATTGAACAGAATGTTCATGGCCTTTTTATCTTTCCTGACTTGTTCAATGTCAGGATCAGACCATTCATGCCTTGGCTTTGGAACAGATGGCTCATTTCCTGTTGCAGCTGTAATAACCCCAATTTTTGGAAATTTTTGAAACCCTTATGAATAGTGTTTTTGCTGAATGAGAAAACTTTTCATGCCACACTATGTAGGGGTTCTGTTATGGATATTCTGAGATTTTATTAGTCCTCTACATGGTATATAAGTGTATGTAAAGATCGTCAGAATCCAATTCCGAACACTTTGATTTTTCCCGGAAATCCACTAGATACGGAAAGAATTGAGTATAAGGTAACAGGATAAAAAGGATTTAAATTAAAGGATTATAAGAGAGGATCATAAAAGGAATATAATATATTGAGAAAGGTTAAGGGAACCTAAATAATAAGATCCCGGGTATGATCCCTCAAACGATAAACGAAAACGAAAGTTAAGCGAACCGTATAACAGATCGGCGGTCATTAGGCAAACAATTAGGAAGTTAATCAAAGAGATTAGAGGGGATGATGTCATCCAACCAATGGGAAGAGGACAAAGAGGGAAGGATGACACCACATGATGACATAAGCATGACATAGGAGGGAAGGAAGTGTGGTTGAATTATAACCACACAAAATCAAGGTTAATTAGGTAATTAACCTAAAATAACTCAAAATTCAACCAACCAAGCAAACATTTCATTTTTCACCAAACAAAACACAAAAACTCCTCCATTTTCAAGGAAGCTCTCGGCTTCTTTTTTTCAAAAATGAAGATCCAAGCTCCACCACTTACTATTTGACAAGGTATTTATCTAAGCTTCCCCATGGATAGTTACATACTTCCTATAAGTTTAAGCTTCTAATTCCAAGCCAATCTTTTTCTATAAATCAAGGAAGAAGATGGTGAATAGTACTTTCTTGAAATTAATTTTTTGTGTTCTTGATTTCTTTGAAAGAACAAGCTTGTAGGAGGTTAGATTAAGGCTTCCATGGGCATTCCAAGGATCTTTCATGGATTAAAAGCTTCAAGGAAGGTATAAACTCCAAACCCTAGCTTTAGTTTTGAGTATTTAGGAATGTTTATGAGTAGTATAATATATGTGAAGCATGAAGCTTGTTTGTTTAGAGTTTGGGTTGTAGTGGTAGTGGTATGAATGTTGAATCTTGTTGATTTGTTAAAGGAATTAAGTATAGTTTAAATTCATGATGAGAATAACATAAATAGGAAGAACTTGAGGTGTTGGGGCTGTTGGAGTGTGTTTTGGATGGATGTTGGTTGTATGATTGATTTGTGGTTGAATTGTGGTTGTTTTGAATTGGTTTAAATTTGGGAAATCGCGTAAACATAGCCGTCGTAATGTCCGATTTACTTTAGACTGCTTTTGTTCATAACATTAGGACCCGAGAACCCCCTGCTAGATTATGACCATTGCCATGTTTAGATAGTTCATGTTACGAGCTTCATTTTGATATGTAGTTCGTTTGATTCCGATGTACGGTTTAGGAGAAACGACCGTTTTAAGTAACGGCGTTTCGCGAATGAAACATTTCCCCTCGCCTTATTTTGAAACCTTGGTTAAAGACCTTAAAGGACTAATTGGAGTAGGAATCAATTATGTTAAGTGGATTAGGCAGTTGGTAAGGTACCCGCGAAAGAATCGCCTTAAAACTCGTAATGGTTAAATTATTAAAAATGGTGGAGCCAAGGGTACTCGAGTGACTTAAGAGAATCAGTAAGCGCAAAACGAGCGTTAGAGTCTAAGTCGGTTAAAGTATAGATTTACAAGTGACTTTGGTTTAATTCCAACTTACTTGTTGTTTATAGGTTACCAGACTCGTCCCGAGCCATTTGTAACCCCCAGTCGCTCAGGCAAGTTTTCTACCCGTTATACTGTTGTTGTGATGTATACACTTGTATATGCATAATCTTGTAATAGATGCATGATGGTTATATTAGCAAATTCTTGCGATATATTGTAGCATGTGATATGGTACATATGCATGCCTGTTTCGTATTCTTGCCATATATATCTGTTGGTTCAGTTGATAATACCTATGCTAGAGAATAGCGGTAATTTGCATATACCCTTAGTATAGGGACCCAAAGGTGAAAACATTTTCTAAAACCGGGAGTCGAGGATCCCGAGTAGATTTTATATATACATATATATATATTTATATATATATGGTTATAGTTTTTAAAACTATTAATCGAATAAGGTTTATTCGATAACTTTATTTTATTAATGAATATTATCTTGAATATTCATTCGAGGACTTATGACTCCTTTATATTATTTATTGAATATTATTTCGAATATTTATTCGAGGACTTATGACTCAGCTTATTTTATTTATTGAACATTATTTGAATATTCATTTGAGGATCTATGACTCCGATTATTTGCTGAGATATATTCTTTATTTTATTAAAGAATAATGTTTCGATAATCAAACTTATTTTCGATTATTCAAATAAAGATAGTACTTTTGTATAAGTATATCTTTGATTATTTAATTTTCATTCAAGTAAGAGTTTTAAAACTTCTACTTCAATTATTTTTATAAAGATTATTCTTTATGGGAATATTATTTAAATAATAATATTCAGATATTTCTTTTATATTAAGACTGATTTACTTCATTAAATTAGCATTATTCCAAACACTCTTTAAAGTGTTTTCGAGTCTTTAAAATGATTTCAAAAATTAGAGCGGATCCCAAAACTCATTTTTTTTATATTTAAGATCTTCCTTTTTTAAAAAGGGGATTTAAATACTCGCTCAAAACCTGAGGGATCCGGCTCTGTGGTGTGTTTTATATTCGCAACAAGGTTGTTGTCTTGATAAAAGAGTTTTTGATTACTTACCCAATACTCGGGAAGTAAAATTCTTGGAACAAGTTAATCCATTAACAGGCATCGGCTGGGAAATATCGGTGAGTTCTCCTTTCCAATTAGATACGACTTCTTGGTGGAGCCGTATCAACAAATTTCTACTTGGGGAAAGGGGGAACGAGCTTTACGTTTCAGAGTCATGGATTTCATCTGAACTAGGAGTGGCGTAAGTGGTCGAGTGGCGCCGGCCCAGCCTTATTATATTGGCCCAAAATGGCCTGAAAGTTCCGCTAAGGCGGCCCATTCCTTAGGAGTTCAGTGTTCGGTTGACAAGTAAATCTGACAGGTTCTCCTCTACATGTAGAAAATGGTGGGGTTGTACTACTACGACTGATCATCGTAAGTGGTCTTCCTGGCGTGGCAAACTCCCGTAATGAGTTCATCATCCAATTGGATATTTCTGCAACACTACCCAGAGCATTTCGATAGAAAGGCTACGGTTGGGCGATTGTTGAGTGTTGGCAGGGTCAAGTTTTCAAAATGATGTTTGCATCAAATGAAGTATCTCGTAACTTCATTTTATTTTGATGATATTTTAAAAGATTTAATCTATTCAAATCTGGTCTTGTAGTCTCATCTATGTGATGAACTTTTGAAACTAATTATAACTTGAACGGTGGTAGTTCAAGTAGTATTTGGAAAAGATATAAGTATATTGGAGTATCTTGTAACTTCACCGTTTTAAACTTATATCTAGTTAATGGTTGTCTTATGAATGACAGAGACTTTCAGAAAAACATTGAGACAAGGTTAGATATATGAGATCACCTTGCAACGATATTTTTTTTATAGAGTTATAAGCTGGAACTTTGTGTATATTATACATGGAAGAGGACTTCCAAGATTTTGAAAAGTATATATGTATATATACTGAATATTTTGCGACTTCATCGCATTAAGATATCAAACTTGGTTCATTTCTTTTGACCAAGACTTTCATGAGTACTATGAGAAGGCTCATATATTGTTAATCATATTATATATTATTTTGGTGGGCTTGTTGCTCACCCTTGCCTTCTTCTTTCATCACACAACATCAGATAGACAAGATGAACAGGACCAAGCTCCCGATTCGCAAGCGGTTAGAAAACGTTATGCAGTCTTCGGGAAGCGTTGATGCCGCTGTAGTTGAGGTAGGAACTACCAATAGGCTAGGCTTTCAACTTTTGATGTACCAGACTCATGTATAATATGAATTGTAATAATGGCAAAGAAAATGTAAATTTATTCAGAAAACCTTTTAAGGTGTATTGGCAGATAATTGTGGAATAAAATGACTTGTGATTATTTTTGGATGTTCATCTCTGAGACTATAACTTGTGGTGTGTGTGTTTATTGTGGGGTCACAGTACAGAGTAGTTGATTAATTATTAAGATTGGGTGTTATTAAGGGAAATGGAACTCGTGACAATCCGGATCCCCGACCCCGGATTTGGGGGTGTTACAGCAGCTCTCATTGGAACATGAGGGCCTCTTTCTATGCAGTCCACATAGGCCTCATCTTGAGAAAGCATATGAAGATGCATCTTTACCTTCCAATGATGGTAATTATCTTTATCAAGAAAAGGAATCTTGACTCCAACATCTTTCTTGTTCATCTTGCTGAATTGTTTTGATCTTTAAACTCTTTGTAGATTAAGAGCTTGTTCTGATACCAATTGTTAGTCCCTTAACAATATAGCAAGAATTACAGAAGGGGGGTTGAATGGAATTCTTGAACCTTTTTCTTGAAATAAAAATGTTCAACTCGATTATAGATATATTTGTTTTGATTAGCACAATGCGGAATGTAAACTTGAATGAATCAAAACATAAGTAATTAAAAACAAGAGTCTTTAAAAATTTTCTGGTGGATTTAAATAATTCCACCAGAGATATATATATATATAATATATCGAGAGGACTCTGTGTGCAGAAATGCTCACAGTTGCTTACAAAATGGAACTACTGAGAATACAGGAAATGCTAAAGATTATGCTTACAAAAATTTCTCTGTTTGTGTGTTTCTCAGCTATCTCAGTCATTTTTCGATTTGCTACTCTCTTGGTTTATATATTACCAAGATTACAAAGTCAAAAAGACTGAACAAATATAAAATCTAACAGTCTTGATCTTTGCTGCTTTTCGTCCTCTATTACCCAGTTAATGGGCTTCCACGGTGTGTTTGTATCCAACTCGACGGCTGTGTGTCAGCTTTCACTGTTCAACTGATGTTTGAATTCTTGATATGATCATCCGTCTACTTTCAGATCATCCGTCGGTAGCTATTTTGGCACTTGACTTCATTTCACTTATACAGAATTACAAGACATTGCTTATGTACAATTAATCAACATATTCTGCATATCTAGTTAAAGTCAACATGACTTATATGCTACTACAGATTCTATACAAAGGTGCATACATCACTGTGCTACAAACTTATTATTACATAAGCTATTCACTCGATGGATAATAAGTTAATCATCCGTCAGGACTATAATGAGTTATCCGTCGGGACTATAATTCTTATCCGTCAAGAGCTACATAATTTCACTAAGTAAAATCTACTTAGACATTTTGTTTAAGTGATCATCAAGTACACAACATATTCACAACAGTTAGCTTCAGCTTCAATTTGAGCCATTAACTCCTTTTATTGCATAACTGCTTCTTCAGCTATTAGATCAGGAAATTCTTCAGTTATAGACCCAAGAGCACTCCTAGCATTCTTTTGCTCAAACCTCTTGTCTTTGTAGTACAAGATAATCTCTTCACCTGTTTCCTTATGTCTTTAAGGAAAGAATAACCCTTTAGCATCTGCTAAATTAGAGATTATAACATCATCATCCTCAGAAGTATCAGTAGTAGTCTTGTGCTTAGCTTTATGAGCACCAGTAGACTTCCTTTGTCCTGAAGAACCAGTCTTCTTGGAAATATTGAGGTTGTTGAGCAGTAGAAGCAATTTGAACGTATGTAACTGGATTCTTATCACCATCATCATCAATATCCTTATCCTTTATCTGAATAAAATCTGGTATACATTTTGTAGCAACTATCTTCTCCCCCTTTTTGGCATCAGTATTTGAAAGAATAGAAAATAGAGCATCCAGTTTGTCAGCTATAGAAGAGACCTTATCTTCCAAGGAGGAAAGTCTAGAGTCCATGCTGTTTTGAGATTGAACAACACTTTTAATAGTAGTTTTCACACTCATGATTTCAACTGAGGTAGGTGTGTGAAGCATAAATCCATCAATTTTGTCCTTGACAGCAGCATGGGACTTCTTCATATCATCAAAGTCAGAGTGAATTCCTTTAAAAGGAATAGGAGAGGCCTTAAGATGCAACTTCAGATCAGGAGTGTGAATTTCATCATAGGCACGATAAATATGTTACAGGCCAACAGCAGATGAGATAGAAGTATTTGCAAGTCTCCAATATTAATCCCATTCTGTCTGTCGAAAATGCTCAGCATCAGCACTGTAATAAGAAGGATTTTAATTGAAGTGTGAAGAAGAACCAACATTGGACTTCTTAGATGAATCAATTGCAGTCTTAAGCTGAGCTATGGCAGAATCATCCTTATCACTGTCATTATCAGAATCAGACAAACCCTTAGAAGAATTTGCAGAATTAGGCAAAATTGCCTTGCCTGTACAGAAATCCTTTGCAATAGGTGCCTGTGGATGATGAGATCCTGAAACAGAAACATGGTAACACCTAAATCTCTCTTTTCTTTTCAAGTGATCTCATCACTTCTTATACAATATATTACTTTTAAGAGTAATATGGTTCTCACAGAAGAAACTTTATAAGTAAAAAAAAACTTATAAGATTATTGTCTCAAAGCTACCTCTCCTTTTGCCAGTACAGGAGACTGTCACTCAAAAATTTAATTTTCTCACATGATATTTTCACACAGTCTCACAGAAAGGCTCAATCACACATTTAGCAAAGAAATAAGAGATGGCTAAGAAGAGTAGTATGCTTGTCATATAAATAGAGGTAACCTCAAAGAAGAGACTATTTATAATTATACAAACATGAGAACATATGATAAATATATCAATACCTGAAGGTGAGTCCTCAAGTGAAATTGATGATAGTGGAGAAACAAACAGCACCTCCGGATGCTTTTACAAACTAGCAATCAGTAGGGGATCATCAATAGTAGTTAGTTCAGTTGAAGGATGAAACTCAGTAGGAGTTGTTCTAACATCAGGATTTGACTTGTCAAGAGGAGGTGAGAGACCAGCATCAGTACTTTGAACTGATGGTTCTTGTGGAGTCTGAGAAATGTGAGCTGCTTTAGAAATGCTTGGTAAAGGTTCTTGTGTGCTCTTCTCAAAAATAGGATCATTGATGATTGCATCAACCTTTGACTGTGCCTCCTGATGAGCTTTCTTTTCCCGTAGTAGTTGATCAGAGTCAGCAAGAAGATCACTCTAAGCAATATCAACAATGATTTGTGCAACCTCGTTGTCTGTATCTTCCCTTTGAGAAGATGGTTCTTGTGTGACTGGATGTGTTGTAGTTGCTAAATCCCTTTAAGACTTAGGTTCTTGTGTACTGACATCCTTGGCAGGAGACTGCGTCTTTTTCTTCTTTCTGATGTACCCGACTACTTCTTCACTTTTTCTTTTCAACTTGTTGTTTTCAGTTGTCTTGAGCACAACAGTTTCTTTGATCACTGAAAGCTTATCGAGCAAAGCACTAGCATCATTAGTTGGCTCCTTGGTTCCAGTAGTGTCAACAGAGTCATCAGGATGTTTAACAGTGGATTTCTTGGTTTTCGACAAAGACCCTATTGACATCTGATCATCGGAGTTAGAATCATCTTGTATGATCAATCTTCTTTTCCTCACTGGAAAATAATCTTCTTTCTTCTCACTCTCACTCAATGACGCTTGTTTAGCTTTCTGTCCAGATGTGACAGATTTCTTAACTAGTTACAACTTATGTCTTTTGAGGGACAGCAGAGGATGCTAATTTAGAAGCTAGGTATGTTTGTTGTTTGGAAGAAGAAATACTTGGGTTAGAAATAAGGTGGGTAGTTTCTTGATTCTCAGCATCATGAACTGTGACATAGGTGCCAGCATAAGGATTTGCAGGCACTTGTATAGGAGTAGGTCTATTTCTTAACAGAAATTGTCTGACCTCTCTAGGCAGAAAAGGAGGTCCTGAAAATTTATTCTTTTCATCCCTTTTAATGTGATCAGTGATTGCATTTTCAGAAATTTAAAAAATAGGTGGTAATTCATCATCATCAAAAATAGCATTAGGGCATGGAAAATTGAAAATTGGTTGTAGAAATCTAGTATACCCTATAACTCCTGATGCATCTGCTCTCCTAGCAATTATGAATTGTAGTATAGTATTACCATAATCAAAATTACCAGAGTAAAGAAGAGGGTACCCAATTTTCAAAGAAGTGGATGGAAGAGCATCAAAATTTGTTGTTTTGTTCAAGAAACACCTACTGATGCAATCAAAGAAAAAGTTCCATTCTCTTTTCTGTTTAGTCCTTTCCAGTTTTCCAATGGTTGTGATTTCTTCTTTATAGCCTAAAGTCCTTAGCATATCAAACAGCTGCTCAGTGGTATAAGTATCAAGAGCACCATCAAGGGCGGGCAATCTCAAAGCTTGAAGCAGAACATCAGCATCAACCTCATACTTGTGACCCTTATACTCAAAAGAAAAGCTAGTATATGTTGCATTAACCAAAGCTATATTCCATACCTGCATTACAACCTTGTATGACACCTTGATAGGATTTGTAAGAGCATACCCAATTGGACATTGGAGTAGAAAATCCTGAATGTCATGAAAGGATGATGGTAGCTGCTGATGTGTAAGCAGAGCTAAATAATTATTAGTGCCAAATGTATTTCCATGAATGATTATGGTTTGGATGACGAGTGGTGAAACTTCAGACGATGTATGATGTGTATAGCTTGTGATAGAGAGTATAAGTGAGATGTGAACAATGAAGCTATGTGTATGATGAATTGTGTCATATAAGTTCTTGTGGTTATATAGCTTTGTCACTCTGGAGTATGTATAACACATTCATATGAAGAAGGTAATTTGGTGTGTTAGGTCACACACACTGTAAAGGGGTGAATACAGTGTAAATTACAATCAAATCGAACTTTAATATCTCAAGTAACAGAAAACAAACTTTATTGAAACAATAAACTCTGTTACAGTATGGAACTGTTACCTCTCAGTGATGAACAAATATCACGAGAGCTGCTAGGGTTACAATGAATAATCTTCTCGAATATGATAACACTTATAGTGTAAACCCTATGTCTGTGTTTATATATTACACAGTTACAAGATAATCGCTAATTGATATGGAATATAATTCTACTTCCTAAAATATATCAATCAGATATCTTTTCTTCCAAGTATTCCATTCTTCACGGAACTCCTTCTTCATGCATATCTCTTCTTATGTTTATCTTGATCTTCTTTC
The DNA here is from genome assembly GCF_009905375.1 of Apium graveolens. Classification (NCBI taxonomy): domain Eukaryota; kingdom Viridiplantae; phylum Streptophyta; class Magnoliopsida; order Apiales; family Apiaceae; genus Apium; species Apium graveolens. The sequence goes on from NC_133655.1 coordinate 249,574,246, forward strand.
CTTTAATCAGCTACTTTCCTTATCTGAACGTCCTTCAGCACTTAAGTTCTGATATCTAACTTCTGATGATTATCTCCTGATAATATAAGTACTGATATCCTTAAGTCCTAACTTCCAGTATAAGTACTGATTCCCAGTTAAGTACTGATTTGTCCTGTTAAGTAAGATCTGAAAACTAAACATAAATCATATTAGCCATGACATTATCAAATATATCTAACAATCTCCCCCAACTTGTAAATTAGCATAATATACAAGTTTAACAGATATTTGATGATGTCAAAAACATTAAGTACAAATGCATGAGAATTAGACTTGATAACTACAACTTACAGTCCTTAAAGCTTTACCAATATTTAACTTCTGATAACAACTTCAGTCTGTACAAATATCAGAATTTAAGCAGTTGTAGATCTTCGACTTGGCTTCATCTTCTGAACTCTCTGATGTCAGGAGTTGTTCTGAGATAGTTCTTTCAACAAACATCTCTCAGCATATCTAAGTTCATCAACCATTCTCCTTTTAGCATCTTTAAGCTCTGCAGTATCTTCACCAATTTGAAAGATTGCATCCCTGAGATCATTAATCTTTGCTTTTCTTATATCCTGATCCAGTCTGATCAAATAAGCTTTATCAGACTCAAGATTGAATTCCACAGCCCTGTAACCTAGAAAGGTAGTTATAATTTTAGCAGTGTTGGGCTTCATTTCAACTATATCATCCTTGCGATCTCTGTACTTTGGAACATATGTGCTGTCAGACTTAACATAATAAAGCCTTTTCTGTCTCTGAATCTGATCCTTCAAATAGTTTGCAGCAGTTCCTGTTATTCTGTCATCCACTTGAAGTAAGAATAGTACATGCTCCAATTCTTCAAAATACTTCAATGGAATGGCAATTTGTCTTATATGATAAACCCTACCATCTGTCATGAAGTACAAAAAAATGTATTCTTTCAAGTAGGTATGGTAAACCATTTGTACAGATTCCAGTTGATTCAATCTCTCAAGAGTTGCTCCAATACCTGGTTCACTCAAGGAAGTTGGATAATTGGTAGTGTTCTGTATTCTTCTTTCATCAGCACTTTCCAATCCAGTTTTATCTCTTGCTTCCTTTCCAGTAACTACTCTTGCTTCAAAACCACTTGCAGCAGTCTTTAAAGGTTAAGTCTGTTTTGCTTTAGTGAATCCTGGTAGGAGTGTCTTTGGTCTAACTTCTGATATCAAGTTAACTTGAGCTGTGTCAGAGGTTACTTGCTTCTTCAAAATATCAGAACTTACAGTTTCTTGACTCTGAACAACTTGAGCCATGTCAGAGGTTGTTTTAAGAACTTTTCTTGAAGTCAGAGCAAGATTATCCTTTTCATCAGTAATTTCTTCATCCTCAGGAGGCACATAAACCTTGATAGGTTCACCAACCTTTTCTTTACCCTTGGATCTTGGATCTATCTGTGGTTGTGATCTAGCCAATGTTGCTTCAGAATGTGTCCTTTCTTTGATCACAATACCTTTGAGTTTTGGAAGTGGCTTTTTACCAGAAGCTTCAGATTTAGATGTGACTTTCTCTAATTTAAGCCTGGCTTCTTCTTCCATTAAACTCTCCAAGTCCATTCCTGGATTTTCCTGAAGAAATAACTGTCTTAACATTTTCTCATCAAAATCTAAAAGTTCATCAGAACTTATTCTTTTACCAGTAGCAGAACTTATTCTTTTCCCAGTATCAGAACTTGTCCTGTGACTTGTGATTTCAGCTTTTCTTGATGTGAATCCTCTACCTTGACTATGACCTCTACCCATTCCAGAGCTTCCTTGATCATCTTTTCCATCATCCTTCCCTTTCAGTGTCTTGTTAGTCTTGCGTTTGGACTTAATTACTTTCTCCCCCTTTTTGGCATCAGCGGGTAATAGGAGAGAGACAAGCAATTCCACTGAGGATTGGATTTCAGTAAGTTGAGATTGCTGAGAAGCTTGAGTTGTCAAAATATCATTAATCTGAGCTTGTTGTTTTTCTTGAGTCTTCTCAATAGCAGCAATCCTGTCAAAGGTAGGTTGGAAGAACCTTTTCTTGTCAAGTTTCCAAACTTCTCCTTGCTTAATAAATTCTTCTGGAATCTTGTGTAGCTCTGCATGAGTAGTTGAATGAAGACCTTGTAGATGTCTAGTACTCAATGCAGTGACTCTAAGCTGGGTTTTGAAATCATCAGAATTTAACATTTCATCAGCTTTAGTCAAGTGCTCAGCAAGATGAATCTCATTTGGAACACAGGTGACTGAGTTCCATTCCTTAGTCCACTCCCGTCCTGCAGGAGTTTCACTCCAAGGCGCTGGTGCTTCTCTGGTAACAAACTTCTTAACCAGTTTAGACTTAAGAATAGTCTGTTGAGGAGCATGTCCTGAAGGACCTGCTTCTTCAGCATTTGCAGTTGGAGCAGCATCACCAGTATCTCCAGCCTTTGCAGCATCAGAACTTACAGAATCAGTATTCTCTGATAAAACAACAGTGTGAGTAGCAATGGAGGCTTCAGCATCCTCTAATTGCTGATCTGGTTCTAAGTTCTGATCAACAGCCATATCCTGATGCTCACCTAAAGTCTGATCATCAGCATCTTGATGCAGAGAAGGTGTTGTGGGTAACTCTGGAGTTTGAACAGCATCAGTAACAGGTGTTGGTGAAGGATTAGTTGCTGTTGGAGCTTCTAAGAGAATTACTTCAGGCACAACCAAGTCTGGAACATCAATATCAGCACTTGTGCCTGGATCAACAGGAGATACAGAGGATGTGTTGACCTTTTCAGAAATAGCTTCCTTAGATGGAGTTGATGGAGAAGAAGTGACTTTAGCAAATTCCTTTTCTTGTGAGATCAGAGATTCCTGATCCCCTTCCTGAGCTGCTTCATCTTCATCATCTGAAACTGGCCTATTTGCCCTCTATTTCTTGTATCTCTTTGTAGATTTGGATTCCTTGGGAGTTTCAGGAACTGTCATTCTTCTAAGCCTCTTGAGAAGCCTAGATCCCCCAATTCCAGAATCCTTCTGAGAAGTCTCTTTCTCAGCTTCACTTACAACAGGTTCTGAAGAAGGAACCTGTTCCTCAGTATCAGATTCATCTCTCAAAGCAATCCTCCTTCTCTTTTGAGGTGTTTGAGGAACAGTCTTTGTCCTCTTAGGTTTGGAGGATGAAGGCTTCACAGTAGGTGCTGATGATGAGGGTTGAGCAGTCTGTGAAGTGGAGAAATATGATTTGATATATTGTCTGAGGGTTGGTTGAGTAGAATGAGTGGTAGGTGCTGATTGTTGTGGTGTTTGGGTGGTTGTTGTGGGTTGGACATCAGAATAAACAGATCTATAAGTATCAGGATCAGCATTTACTAAGATCTGTTTTACAGATTGAGGAATCTGTAAAGGTCTAACCACTGATTTCTTAGTGTCAGCATTTATCAGGTCATTAAAGTAACGTTTTGCAACCCTAAAAGGTGGAGTTGAGGAATTGACTAATTGAGGTTCATCAGTACAAAAAGTATATATAAGTTGACAAAATCTAGCAAAGTAAACAACATTCCTATCCTCTCTCATCCTATCCCCAATAAAACCAATTATAGCAGTTGCAAAATCAAAATGAGTTTGGTTTATAATAGCATACCCGATGTGCTGACTCAGAATTGGGATAGCATCAAAATTCGAACACTTGTTCCCAAAAGCTTTAGTGATGCAGTCGAAGAAGAAGCTCCATTCTCTTCTGATATGAGCCCGTTTCAACTGCCCAAGCTTTGCCAAACTCCGTTCATACCCCAAATGGGCCATTAAATCCTGAAGAGCTGATTCCTCTGGAATTGAAAAGGTACACCCTTCTGGGAGATGTAGAGCCTTGCGTATTGTACCAGGAGTGACGGCATATGAAGAATCACCCACTTCGAAAACAATACTGGGAGTGCCATGTGTACCCCCATTATCAAAGTGCCCAGTCCGCCAAAATGTCAGAACTTGTTGGCTTGAAAAGACTGAAGGCTGGGTCAATGCATACCCAATCTCACTATGTGCAAGAAGATCTTGCACAAAATGCAATTCAGATGGAGCTTCAGCATGATCAAGAATTGCAGCATAGCTGTTTGGAACAAATTTAGCGCCATCAATGATTAAATCCTTAGGTGCCATGTGAAAAATTGAGATTTAAGAGTGCCTGATAGGTGTTTGAGAAAATGTCTGTATGAAGAACCAACGTAAGGAGAAGAAAGAGAGAGAGTAAAAGCAAGTAGAGAGAAAAAGTATGAAAGGAAATGAAAGATTAAAAAATCCTCTCTCTGTCGTACTTATACTCTGAAAAAAAATGTTACCCTTGGACACCTGTCAGACATGCAGTAATAACGGATAGTTACTGGGCACGAGAAAACAGTAATCATTACCTGCCCACTTGCCTTTTTTCAAGGAAAAACCGTTCCACTTACCCAAATATTCCTTTAATCAAGGTAAAACAGTTTTAATTCAAAATTAAAACCGTTCCCACTGATTTAATTAATTTTCACTGCATCATTAATATTCTGAAAATAAATCAGTGAAAATGACCAAGATAAATCAGACGAGTAAGTACTGATAAAGGAAAATCAGAACTTAAATTAAAACAGAATTTATATGGTCATCAGAATATGAATCTTTATTATGATTTATCAATGCATTACAAAATAACTTAGAGACAAAGTCTTGAAACAAAAACAAATTTCATTAATATATCAAGTGAATACATTCATGAAATTGAAATTACATCAGAATTTATACAAGATTTCCCTAAGCTGCTAAACCTAACATCAACAGCCTTAGTCCTTGCTCAAGGAGCAGGGCAAGGCTGATGATGAAGAAAAACAGGAAGAAGAAAATAAATCATTTCTTCTTCCTACTCTCGACAAACAGAATGGCGAGTCGAATGATTCGCTCTTGCTGGCGGAGAGCTTCCAGCCTTTCCTCCTCCAATCGCTCCAGATGGCGATGGTAGTCCATATAGAAGAATAGGAGGTGGGTGAGTACCTCATGTGGGACAGAGTCCCATATCTCATCAGGAATGGCAGCGACGTGCCATTCCTGCTGCCAATCGGCACAGCTGAGCTCCATATTGAAGGTTTCGTAGTTCAAAAACATGTTGTATCTGACCATGGTGTTTTTGATAGAAAAAGTATGAAGGTAAGTTTGTGAGAAAAGATTTGATGGGAAGGCTGATGTGAAGTGGTTGCTTATATAGGCAGGAGAATGCCAGGAGACGCAAAGAAATTTAATGTTGACAGGTAGAATTAATTCTACCTCGTCTCCCCAGACTTGGAAAAAGAAAAACATTCATTGGAAAGAGAAAACATGGTTTAATGCGCACAAGAAGCAAGTAAAATTTGACTGTTCAAGTACGAATACCATTAACCCTAACCATAGTGACTATTAATCTTCCACTTCAACATATTCTAGTTTGAACCGAGACTGTTATTAAATTTTATCCATAGATAAGTCAAGTAAAGAATTAGACTTTAATATCAGAACTTAGACTTATATCAGAACTTAACAGTCATCAGAACATAATTTCTTAACTCGAAAAAGGAATGCCTATCTGAGTAAGTCCTCATACAAGTTCTGAGTTATATTCTTCAGAACTTAATCAGCAGAACATGCAATCAGAACTTGTCCTCAGAATTTGTGCAAAATGACACAATGACTATTTATCTAAAAGAACATAGACCACCACAGTAATTTTCATCATTCATATAGAGTGATTAATGTGTGCATTAAGCGAAATGTCAGACAAAGAGTAAAGTCTAATTCACTTCAGTACATCTTAGAAATAAGGCATAACTAAAACTTTGCTAAAGAGCTGTCATTATTCTGTAACCTACTGTTGAATGAGTTCATGCTAGAGTCCACCTCAATTATTGTGTGCTAATTTTATGCATCCTTTTGAATTCCATTTTACAGTGGCTTCTCAGTGTAAGTGAGTCACGACTGCTTATCAGAATTTATGCTATTATCAGAGTATTTCTCCAGTAATCATAGAGTGTGAAAAGTCACCAAGAAAATATTTTGCTTTTCTAATGCATATTTACTTAATACCAGCAATGCACTTGGGTCGTCCCTTCCACATTTTTACTCTAGATCTCAAAGGAGTACCTGATTTTATTTTTTGATCCTTTTGCTTTTTCTTTTGAAAAGTGAGGTTTATCAGCACTTAGTGCATTCAGCAGATTTGCTAGTATCAGAACTTAACAGATGAGTAGCATTATTCTAATTTGTGACTTAGTAATAAGATAGACAAAGTAAACTCAACTAAGCTCAATTATCAGAATTTGCTTGTGTCAATAGATTTCCACAGAAATAATTACTTCTTATATGGGATCCTTTGTTTATTGAAGACCACTAGGTCAACATCTAGCACAGTTATCCTCATAGGATTGAATAGTTACTTTAACAGACATATCACTTATCAGAGTTTAGAAACATATATCAGACAACAGTCAGTACTTAAACACATTTATCAATTAATCACAGAATTCACAAAGAGATTAAATTCTGTAAATACTGATCATAAAGTTTGATAAAACAGAACAAGACTAGGCAGATTTAGAGAAAGAACCTGAAACCATTCCAAGTTCATTTACCAATCTTGTAAAAGTGGCTTCACATAATGGTTTTGTGAAGATATCTGCTAGTTGTTGATCTGTTGGAACAAAGTGTAATTCCACTGTACCTTCATCCACATGTTCTCTTATGAAGTGGTACCTGATGCTGATGTGCTTTGTCATAGAGTGTTGAACTGGATTACCTGTCATAGCAATAGCACTTTGATTATCACAGTAAATAGGGATTTTGAAATATGTTAACCCATAATCCAGTAACTGATTCTTCATCCAAAGAATCTGTGCACAATAGCTTCCTGCAGTAATATACTCTGCTTCTGCAGTTGATGTGGAAATTGACTTTTGTTTCTTGCTGAACCAAGAAACCAATCTGCCTCCAAGAAATTGGCAGCTTCCACTTGTGCTTTTCCTGTCAATTTTGTAACCTGCAAAATCTGCATCTGAGTAACCTATTAGTTTAAAATCTGATTCTCTAGGATACCACAATCCCAGATCAGTTGTTCCTTTAAGATACTTGAAAATTCTTTTCACAGCTGTTAAGTGAGGTTTTCTTGGATCTGCTTGAAATCTTGCACAAAGACAGGTAGCATACATGATATCAGGTCTACTAGCAGTTAGATAGAGTAGAGAGCCAATCATACCTCTATAATCAGTAATATCTACTGATTTACCAGTATCCTTATCCAGTTTTGTTGCAGTGGTCATATGATTGGATGCACTTGAACAATCTTGCATTCCAAATTTCTTCAGCAAGTTTCTGGTGTACTTAGTTTGACAAATAAAAGTGCCTTCTTCATTTTGCTTGACTTGAAGGCCCATAAAATAGCTAAGTTCCCCCATCATACTCATCTGATACCTTGACTGCATCAGTTTGGCAAACTTCTTGCAAAGTCTGTCATTTGTAGACCCAAAAATGATATCATCAACATAAATCTGGACCAGAAGTAAGTCATTTCCATGGTTGAGGTAGAACAGTGTTTTGTCTATTGTTCCTCTGTTGAATCCACTTTCCAGAAGAAACTGAGCTAAAGTCTCATACCATGCTCTAGGAGCTTGCTTAAGTCCATAAAGTGCTTTATCAAGCCTGTAGACATAATCTGGATGTTTGGAGTCTACAAAGCCTGGAGGTTGTTCAACATATACTTCCTCCTCCAATTCTCCATTGAGAAAAGCACTTTTTACATCCATTTGAAAGACAGTAAACTTTTTGTGAGCACCATAAGCCAACAATATCCTTATGGCTTCTAACCTAGCAACTGGTGCAAATGTTTCATCATAATCAATTCCCTCATGTTGAGAATATCCTTTTGCAACCAGTCTTGCCTTATTCCTTGTAATTATGCCATCACTGTCAGTTTTGTTTCTGAATACCCACTTTGTACCAACAACAGATCTATTCTTTGGTCTTGGCACTAAGGTCCAGACTTTGTTTCTTTCAAATTCATTTAACTCTTCCTGCATTGCTTGCACCCAATCTGCATCTTCAAGAGCTTCTTCCACTTTCTTTGGCTCAGTCTGAGAGAGAAAAGAATTGTAAAGACATTCGTTTGAAGTACCTGTTCTAGTTCTGACACCTGCATCAGGATTTCCAATTATCAAATCAGGTGTATGTGATTTTGTCCACTTCCTTGCAGATGGAAGGTTTTCTCTAGAACTAGATGCTCCCCCATGTTCCATGCTGTCTTCATTTTCATTTTCTGATGCTCCCCCTGAAACTATGCTCTTTGAGTTGGATTCTTCAGAATTTAGATTTTCAGCACTATCAGAACTTGGCTTATCAGAACTTGATGAATCAGAACTTGAAGAGCCAGATGTATGTTCTGATGTTTCTTGAGATGTGGTAAGATTTTGAGTTTGCTCCCCCTGCATAGGTGCATCTTCCTTTGGCGTAGTCACCACAGTTTCAATAACACCAGAGTTTAATCCATCAGAGCTTACAGTATCAGGACTTAGACTGTCAGGATTTTCAGTGTCAGAATTTGAGTCTTCATTTTCAAATCTCAGCTGATCATGATCAATAAAATCTTCAAGACCCGTAATCTTCTTGTCATCAAAGGAGACATTGATAGATTCCATGACCACTTTTGTTCTTAAATTATAGACTCTGAAGGCTTTTGTGGAAAGTGGATATCCAACAAAGATTCCTTCATCAGCTTTTAGATCAAACTTAGATAGCTGTTCAGGATGAGTCTTGAGAACAAAACACTTGCATCCAAATACATGAAAGTACTTCAGATTTGGCTTCTTTTTCTTCACCATCTCATATGGTATTTTTCCATGCTTGTTAATGAGTGTTGCATTTTGAGTAAAACAAGCAGTCTGCACAGCTTCAACCCAGAAATAGGTTGGAAGCTTTGCTTCTTCAAGCATTGTACATGCAGCTTCAATGAGAGTTCTATTATTCCTTTCAACAACTCCATTTTGTTGTGGAGTTCCAGGGGCAGAAAATTCCTGCTTAATTCCATGGTTTTTGCAGAACTCTTCCATTATCAAATTCTTGAACTCAGTTCCATTATCACTCCTTAAGGTTTTCACAGAATCTTTGACCAATTTATCCAGATGTTTAACATGATCAATCAAGATAGATGCAGTTTCACTTTTTGTGTGCAAGAAATACACCCATGTGTATCTGGTGAACTCATCCACTATGACCAAGGCATATTTCTTCTTTGCAATAGACATGACATTCACTGGACCAAATAGATCAACATGTAGTAGATGATAAGGCTCAAGAATTGATGATTCAGTTTTGCTCTTGAATGAAGATTTTCTTTGTTTGGCCTTCTGACAAGAATCACAAAGCCCATCAGGATCAAATACTGACTTTGGCAGTCCTCTCACAAGATCTTTCTTGACTAGTTCATTTATATTATTGAAATTTAAATGAGAGAGTTTCTTGTGCCAATTCCAGCTTTCTTCAATTGATGCTCTACTCATCAGACAGATTGCAGAACCATCAGTACTTGTTGAAAGCTTAGCTTCATAAATGTTACCACGCCTGTATCCTTTCAGAACAACTTTGCCTTTAGTTTTACTCACAATTTCACAGTGTTCTTCAAAGAAATCAACATGATAACCTCTGTCACAGATTTGACTTATACTCAGCAGATTGTGTTTAAGTTCTGAGACCAGAGCTACTTCTTTAATGATGACATTCCCAAGATTGATATTACCGTATCCCAATGTTTTTCCAATATTTCCATCTCCATAAGAAACACTTGGGCCAGCTTTCTCCACAAAGTCTGATAGCAGGGCTTTATTTCCAGTCATATGTCCTGAACATCCACTGTCCAGAACTAGAATATTTTTCCTGTTGCCCTGCAATCACAAAGACCACTAATGATTAGTTTTAAGGACCCAGACTTGCTTGGATCCTTTGGCCTTATCAAGTTTGTTAACATTTGCAGCGGATTTAGCATCAGAGTTTATGTTAACATTTTTCTTATCAGAACTTACACTATCAGACTTTGAATCAGAATTTACACTAGAAGGAACAATGGAAACTTTCTTCAAAGAAGGTTTTAATTGATAATAATCATAGTACAAGCTATGATATTCCTTACAAGTATAAATGGAATGCCATAAACTACCAAAATGAAAACAAGGATTTTGTGGTTTATATCTAACAGACTGACTCTTAACTCCTGATTTTGAAGGTAAGGAGTTAATGTTCTTATTCTTCCTGCAAAAAGAAGCCAGATGGTTAGAACTTCCACAGTTATGACATATTTTCCTAGGAGCATCAGGAACAGGTTTATAATCATTGCTTTTATTCACACCTTCCTTTCCATTCCTATTTTTCCTAGGTGATTTTACCTTGTTTGCATTCTTGACATCTTTCAGCTTATGCTTAAGCTGCTTCTTTGTCATTAAGCCTATGTTTACCTCAGCTGTCTTTTCCTGTTTTAGTTTGTCAGAAGTTGATTCCTCTTTAACTCCTGATTTCTCATTATCAGACTTTACAGTTACAAACTTAACAGGTTTTAACTTTGGCTTTTGCTTAACAACAGGCTTAATTTCTTCAGTTCCTTTATCATTCTTATCCTCTCCATAACCTAAGCCCTCTTTCCAATTTTCACTACTTAGCAAATTTTGAGTTGTTCTACCAGAGTTAGTCCAAGTCCTGATTATCTCTCTTTCCTTTTCTAACTCAGTTTTTAGAGATTCATTCATTTTTAGCACTTCATCCCTAACATAAAAAGCATCATCTCTATCCTTCTGAGTTTGATGGAATATAACTAACTCTTTTTCTAAGAAATCATTTCTTTTCTTAAAAGCAACATTATCAGAAGTTAATCTTTCACATGTTAAGGTTTGATCTCTATAACTAACAAACATAGTTTTAAGATATCTTCTCAACTCATTAATATCATCAGTATGAAAAGCATAAGTAGTCTGAGGTACCTTTGTTTCAGCAGCTTCAGAACTGCTCTCAGCACTTTCTTTATCAGCATTTGCCATCAATGCATAGTTCTCCTCACTTTCAGAGTCTGAGGTGTCTGTCCATCTTTTCTGCTTTGTGACAAGAGCCTTGCCTTTGTCACCCTTCACTTTCTTGCAATCAGGAGATATGTGGCCTTTCTCACCACAGTTATAGCATTTAACATTGGTATAATCTCCTCTGTCAGACTTTCCTCCTCTTCCTTCAGATCTTCTGAAATTCTTCTTATCAGAACTTGTGCCTTTCCTGGAAAACTTCTTTCCCTTCCTGAACTTTCTGTATGCAATCTTTGTGATTCCTTTCACCATAAGAGCACACAGCTTTATCATCTCCTCATCAGCATCAGTCTCAGGCAAGCTTTCAGAATCTGAGTCATCATTAGTTTCAGAACTTGATGACTCAATATCAGACTTTGTAAAAAGAGCTTTACCTTTGTCTTTCCTTGAGGAAGCTGCTTTGGGGGATTCTTCTTCAGCCTTAAGAGCAACTGTCCGTGACTTTCCTCCTTTCCTCTTGCTTCTTTGTTCCATCTCAAGTTCATGAGTCTTGAGCATTCCATAAATTTCATCAAGAGTTGTTTCATCAAGACTGTAGTTGTCTCTTATTGTTGTTGCCTTCAAATCCCAACATTCAGGAAGAACTAACAGGAATTTAAGGTTTGAATCTTCAAGATCATACTCCTTATTAACCAGTGACAAATCATTCAAGAGTTTGACAAATCTATCATATAAATCAGTCAATGATTCATTAGCCTTTGAATCAAAGTGTTCATACTCTTGAGTGAGTATTGTCTTCCTGTTCTTCTTAATTGTGTCGGTTCCCTGACACCTTGTTTCCAGAGCATCCCATATCTCCTTAGCAGTCTTGCAGTTAATTACCCTATTTGACATTACATTATCAATGGCACTATGCAGTAAGTGTCGTACCTTAGCATCCTTAGCAATTGATGCAATATCTTCAGCAGTATAATCACTCTTTTCCTTTGGTACAGTCTTTGCTGCCTCACCTGCAACTGCAACTGCGAGCTTGGTTGGTTTGTGAGGCCCTTCCTTGATTCTATCAAGATATTCTGGATCTGTAGCTTCCAGAAACATGGTCATCCTCACCTTCCATATGGCATATTCAGATGGTCTCCAGTATGGGTACTCTGATGGTTTCATACCGACTTTGGATTTGTGTCTTTGGAGGTTCTTCAGTTTTGGTAGGCTTAGTTGGAGTTTTTGTGTCAGACATGATTGTGTTTGGATCTTTAACTGTATGTGTGTTAACAGATAGGCTTTAATACCACTTGTTAGGTCACACACACTGTAGAGGGGGTGAATACAGTGTAAATTACAATCAAATCGAACTTTAATATCTCAAGTAACAGAAAACAAACTTTATTGAAACAATAAACTCTGTTACAGTATGGAACTGTTACCTCTCAGTGATGAACAAATATCACGAGAGCTGCTAGGGTTACAATGAATAATCTTCTCGAATATGATAACACTTATAGTGTAAACCCTATGTCTGTGTTTATATATTACACAGTTACAAGATAATCGTTAATTGATATGGAATATAATTCTGCTTCCTAAAATATATCAATCAGATATCTTTTCTTCCAAGTATTCCATTCTTCACGGAACTCCTTCTTCATGCATATCTCTTCTTATGTTTATCTTGATCTTCTTTCCTTTAATCAGCTACTTTCCTTATCTGAACGTCCTTCAGCACTTAAGTTCTGATATCTAACTTCTGATGATTATCTCCTGATAATATAAGTACTGATATCCTTAAGTCCTGACTTCCAGTATAAGTACTGATTCCCAGTTAAGTACTGATTTGTCCTGTTAAGTAAGATCTGAAAACTAAACATAAATCATATTAGCCATGACATTATCAAATATATCTAACATGGTGAATTTGACTTCGAACAAGTAACATGTAATAACCCCAATTTTTGGAATTTTTGAAAGAACTGATGAATAGTAACTTTTTGCTGATGATGTTGATTAAGGAAAATTATCAGACAACACTATATAGGAGTACTGTTATGGAAATTCTGAGATCGTATTGGTATTCCATAAAGTAAATGAGTGTATGTAAAGGTCGTCAGAATTCGAATCCGGACACTTTGATTTTTTCTCGAAAATCCACCAGATACCGAAAGAATTGAGTATAAGGTAACATGATTAAAAGGATTTAAATTCAAGGATTATAAGAGAGGATCATAAAAGAAATATAAAATATTGAGAAAGGTTTAGGGGAACCCAAATAATAAGATCCCGGATATGAACCCTCATACGACGAACGAGAACGAAAGTTAAGCGAACCGTATAACAGATAAGCGGTCATTAGCCAAGTAATTAAGGGTTAATCAAAGAGGTTAGTGGGTGATTATGTCATCACACCACAAAGGGAAGACAAGTGTTAAAAGATGACACAAGTTTGATGACATAAGCATGACAAAGGGATTTTGTTTTGTTGGTTGATTTTGGACCATGCAAAATTAACCATAGTAAAAAAATTTAAATCATTTGCTAAGACAAAAAGAGAAGCAACCAAGCATTATTTCATAAAACAAAAAGAAGGAGAGTTGACTTTTACTTCCAAGAACAAAGCTCTCGTCCAAAACAAACCCAGAAACTTCAAACTGCCATATATCCTTCAATACTCACTCAAATGTTGTGTTCTATAGCTAGTTAGAAAGGTATTGAGATGGCCTACAACTCTTGTTCACAAGTCTCGTCCAAATAAGCAAGTTAAGACCCTCATTTTTACAGTTCTTTCAATCGGACTTTTAGAAACTTCAAAGTCTAACTTTGTGTTCTTGATTTGTTTGGAAAGATCAAGCTTGTAGGAGGCTCCCTAAGGCTTCCTAGCAACTTAACACCTCCCAAGGAAGGTATAAATTTCAAACCCTAGCCTTTACTTTGATTATTAGTGAGTTTGATGGTTGGTTTTCTAAATGAGAAGCATGATCTTTGATTATTAGTAGTTTGATTTGAATTTGGAGTGATTTGGTGAATGAATCTTATTATAGTTAATAGAACTAGATTATAGTTGGTTGAGATGAAAAATATGAAGAATAAGGACTGGTATAGTATTATTTAGTATGTGTTAATAATTGTGGGTTGTTTGGTGAGGTTTTGGTGTAGTGAGAAACTTGGAAAACTCGTAAACATAGCCGTCGTAATGCCCGTTTTCCTTAGACTGTTGTACATGAATCTCGGACCAGTTAACTTACTGACCAATCTGTAACTTTACCATGTTTAGCTAGATCGTGTCGTAAGCTTCATTTTGGTATGTAGTTCACTTGGTTCCGATGTACGGTTTAGGAGAAACGACCGTTTTAAGTAACATCGTTTCGCGAACGAACCATTACCCCTCGCCTTACTTTGAAACCTTGGTTAAGGCCCTTAAATGACTAATTGGAGTATGAAACAATTATGTAAAGTGGACTAGGCAGTTGGTAGGGTACTCATAAAAGAATCGCCTTAAAACTCTTAATGGTTAATTTATTAAAAATGGTGGACGCCGAGGGTACTCAAGCGACTTAAGTGAATCGTTAAGCGCGAAAGAGAACGTTAGGGGTCTAATTGGTTAAAGTCTAGTTTCTTAAACGACCGGGGATTAATTTTGGCTTATGTTGTTGTTCATAGGTTACCGGACCCACTCTAAGCTTAAGTCTACCCCGGAGCACTCAGGCAAGTTTTCTACCCGTTATACTGTTGTTGTGATGTATATATGTATATGCATTATCTTGTGATTAGCGCATTATTGTAATTAACAAATCTTGCGATATATTGGAGCATGTTGATATGATATATATGCATGCCTGTTTCGTAATCTTGATATCTAATTGTTGATTCAATTGCTTATAAGTTGCATAATACCTATGCTAGAGATAAGCAGTAATTGTGTATACCCTTAGTATAGGGGACCCGAAGGTGAATATTTTTCTAAACCGGGAGTCGATGTTCCCGGGTATAATATATATATATATATATATTTATTCATATATATATATAGATATAGTTTTCAAAACTATTAATCGAATAAGGTTTATTCGATAACTTTATTTTATTCAATGAATATTATTTTAAATATTCATTCGAGGACTTATGACTCCGCTTATTTTATTTAATGAATATTATTTTGAATATTCATTCGAGGACTTATGACTCCGCTTATTTATTTAATGAATATTATCTTGAATATTCATTCGAGGACTTATGACTCCGCTTATTTTATTTAATGAATATTATTTTGAATATTCATTCGAGGACTTATGACTCCGCTTATTTATTTAATGAATATTATCTTGAATATTCATTCGAGGACTTATGACTCCGCTTATTTTATTTAATGAATATTATTTGAATATTCATTCGAGGACTTATGACTCCGCTTCTTTTATTAAATAATATTCTTTATTTTATTAAAGAATAATGTTTCGCTAATCAAACTTATTTTCGATTATTCAAATAAAGATCGTACTTTCGTATAAGTATATCTTTGGTTATTTATTATTCATTTCAAGTATGAGTTTTAAAACTTTTACTTCAATTATTTTTATAAGGATTATCCTTATGGGAATATTATTTAAATAATAATATTCAGATATTTTCTAATATATCGGGACTGATTTATTTCATTAAATCAGCATTACTCCAAACATTCTTAAAAATGTTTTCGAGTCTTCAAAATGATTTTAAAAGTTAGAGCGGATCCCAAAAACTCGTTTCCAGATTTAAGATCTTCCTTTCGAAGGAGACTTGAATATTCGCTCAAAAAATCTTAGGGATCCGGCTCTGTGGTGTATTTTATATTCGCAACAAGGTTGCTATTTTGAGAAAACAATTTGATTACTTGCCCAATGTTCGGGAAGTAAGTCCATCTAATTGAGTCGGCATAAGCGACAGGCCGGGGTACGGTCTATGAAGGTGTAAGAGGCTGGGTGACAGTCCATCCACGCATGACTGGCCGGGTAACGGTCTAGCGCGAGGTCCTAATGCGGCCTGGGTGATGACCGGCGAGGAAATCATCCATCTACAGTAGAAAAGGTTACTTATTGGTATCTTTGCCTGATCAGCAAGATATCGGGCTTATACCAACATTCTTTTCTTTCCAAAATTCATTGGATATTGCGACTCTGTTCATACTTTACATGACAGAGGTTTTCAGGAAATGTATGAGAGATATATATATATATAGATATATATATATTGGGACTTAATGAAGTATCTCGTAACTTCATTTCATTCAATAATATTTCAAAGATTGAATCTATTCAAGTCTTATCTTGTATTCTCATCTATGTGATGAACTTTTGAAACTAATTATAACTTGAACGGTGGTAGTTCAAGTAGTATTCGGAAAAGATATAAGTATATTGGAGTATCTTGTAACTTCATCTTTTCAACTTATATCTGGTTAATGATTATCTTATGCATGACAAAGATTTTCACAAAAACATTGAGACAAGGTTAGATATATGAGATCACCTTGCAACGATATTTTTATACAGTTATAAACTGGAACTCTGTGTACATTATACATGTCAGAGGATTTCAAAGATTTTGAGTAGTATATATGTATATATATACTAAATATTTTGCGACTTGTCGCGTTAAGATATCAACTTGGTTCATTTCTTCTTGACCAAGACTTTCATGAGTACTATGAGAATGCTCATATATTGTTAATTATAATACATATTATTTTGGTGGGCTTGTTGCTCACACTTGCTTTCTTCTTTCATCACACAACAACAGATAGACAAGATGAACAGGATCAAGCTCCCAATTCGCGAGCGGATAGGAAACGTTCCGCAGTTTCCTGTAGGCGTTGATGCCGTTGTAGCTGAGGTAGGGTCTACCAATAGGCTAGGCTTTAAACTTTTGTTGTACCAGACTTATGTATATTTATGAATTATAATAATGGCAAAGAATGTGTAAATTTATTCAGAAACCCTTTTGAGGTGTAATGACTTATAATTGTGGAATAAAATGACTTGTGTTATTTTTGGTATTCATCTCTGAGACTATAACTTGTGGTGTGTGTGTATATTGTGGGGTCACAGTACGCAGTAGTTGGTTGAGTATTAAGATTAAGTATTATTAAGGGAAATGGAACTCGTGACAACCCGGATCCCCGACCCCGGATTTGGGGGTGTTACATAAATGGTATCAGAGCCAAGCGTTATAAACCTCAGAGATGATATGACGTTAAAATAATAAGTTCACTAAGATAATAAGAACTCTTGCCAAGTTCATAGTCGGACTACCTAACGTAGTACTGACAGTTAAAACCCTTACGGGAACCCTTATAAATATCGTGATAGAAGCGTAGTTCGTTATCGTATATGGTGGAGGGACTCCGAACCCTGAGGATGAGGAGCAACAACGCGATGATGTTTTATTACTTATTGAAGATCAGATTATGGATCCGATAGAGCGTCCTAACGCGGGACCGGATGATGTTCATATTGAGGATGTAGCGGTTGAGGATTTTGTCCTAGAAGGGATTGTTGCTGAGAAGAATCCCGTGGAGGATCCTGACAAGAATGAATAAAGGACCACTGAGGAATTGATGACTATGGTTAGGGCGACTACCAGAGGTAGGATTGGCCGGTTACTACCGGAGGTTCGTTCAATTTGGTAAAGATAGTAGCCCCTTTAACGCGCTTACTCGTAAGACTGAGAAGTTCGAATGGACAGAGAAATACGAGAACAACTTTCAAGAACTGAAGCAAAGATTGGTGACGGCCCCTATGATGGCGTTGCCGGATGGAAAAGGAGATTTTGTGATGTGCAATGACGCTTTGCATAAAGAAGTAGGGTGCTTCTTATACAGCACAGCAAGGTAATCGCGTACGCGTCAAGACAATTAAGGGAATATAAAATTCGATGTCCCCACCCATGAGCTTGGGCTCGGGGCAATAGTTTTTCCCTAAATATTGGAGGCACTACTTGTATGGAGAGAAGTGCGAGATTTACACAAGCCATAAGTGCTCTAGTGAATTTTTTACGCAGAAAGAGCTCAACATGCGTCAGAGGAGGTGGATAGAGCTAATCGAGGATAACGATTATGAGATTCTTTATCATCCAGGGAAAGTCAAAATGGTGGCTAATGCCCTTAGTATAAAAGAGAGACTCAAGATGAAACTGTCTTTGGGAGAGTTGATAAGAGATTTTGAGAAAATGGAAATAGAAGTGAAGGTAACCGGAGCCGGTACCGAAAAGCGGTTTGAGATTGCAATACAGCCCGAATTATTGGAAAAGATCATATTGTGCCAAGAAAAATTGATGAATGAAGGCAGGGAGCCAACAAATAGAGAAGAGATTAATACCGAGAAAGATGATAATGGAATAATGAGGTGTTCCTACAGAATTTGGGTTCCAAACATTCAAGAGCTTAAGGACGGGATCTTAGATTAAAACCATAGTTCGAGGAATAAGATTTAAGACAAAACCTGAATGTGATAGTCAGGGAGGTCGCCAAAAAAAGGGAACTCATAACATAATAAAGTGGAAATCAAGGATTTTAACGTATAAAATAACCCCGATTATGGGAGAAGGATGAAACTTTTCATAATGAGAAAACAGAAGTCGAGCAAGATAAGAAGAACTAGGATGGTACTCCTATTGGGCAATCCATGGATCTGCCTAAACAAAACTTATACTATTATCCCCAACCACCACCCTGAGGAAACAATGCGGTGAGAAATTCTTTCAGGACCTTTAAGTCGCTAAGCTCTCAAAGTTCCAAGGAACAAGCTGACCCAGTCGAGGCAAGAGCCTGGCTAAAGGAATTACAGGAATCATTTGAGATTCTAAATGATTGACGAATCACAAAAGACTGTTTTTGTCACTTACCCTCCTAAGAGAGAGACCACCCACTAGTGAAAGACCAAGAAAGGCACGGAGCAAGAGGTTATGATAAACTAATTAAAGTTCAGTCAAATTTTTTTCGAGAAAGTAAATCCCAAGGTTATGGAGATAATGTAAAAGCTTTAAGAGCCAGAACAAAGGCGGACGAATATGATGAATTATGAATCTAAGATTGTAAAAGTTGTCAAGATTCGTCTGGAGGACAACAATCCCAGAACGACGTGATGTTTGAAGTCAATGATTAGTGGGTACGTGAAATGATTGTAATAGAAAGGAAAATAAAAAGAAACTGAAGTGGAAAGGAGCATAAAGGCAATAGAGTTTGAGGAATGATAAGGGAGTCGGGTATGAGGAATCCCTAAAGACTCGTAGTAATAGAAAGAGAAAAGTATATGATCGTCAGGATGAGGATGATTTACCATGAGTTAAAATTGATGGTTGAAGGCATAAGAGATACATATATTTTATCCCCTGTAAGTTGGGAGGATTCGAGGAAACCTTGAGATAGTTCGAAGGATAAATAATGAGACGCAGATAGACTGAGGAGACAAGGAAGTAAGAAATTAGGAAAATTGGATGAAGGAAGTGACCTTCAAGAATGTGAAGTATAAGACCGGTGGCTTGATACCCAGAAAGGGAGACGCCAGGTATGAAAGATATCCCGACATTGAGATGACTATTGAGATAAATAACAAAAGAAAATGAGGATTTATTAAGAAGATGTTCATGTTGAACACGACCAATATCTTCCAGAACATCCATGTTATCATTACCAAATCAGGAAAGAAAAGCGGATAACCATTGTTATCTTTTGGAGGCCATATGGATTGACCTCAATTTGAATAAGGATGCTATTATGAAATTAGGTATAGACTATCGAGGTGGGAATGATGAATAAGATAATATATCAAGGATATATGACTTAATTTATCCATGGAAGGATGCAAGTACCTTTTTAAAGGTGGAATTAAGGATATAACTTCGATAACTTGAGATGAATCCTAGGGGAATGCATAAAGATTGGCATTCCGCCCTTAATAGGGACAGCATGAGTTTTGACAGTATGAATTGGAAAAGATCAAGGTAGCAACAACCTTTAAAGATCAGTAAAGAAATTTTTTAGAAGTACATAGACAATGGGTCTAGTATTAGTAAATGGTATTTTGATATGCCCTGTTCCTATAGTGTACATGATGAAGGATTTAAGGATAACCTTAGAGGTTTTACAAGGAGAAAGGTAATATTCAAAGTTCTCAAGAATAGAGATTCTGATGAAGAAATATGACGTAATTATAATAATGCCAGGTGGGCACGTGTTGAACCATGAGAAAGTATAGATCAACCCAATGAAGGTCGAGATTGGTGAAAACAAGAAGGACCCAAGATAAGAGACGTCCTAAGTATGATCAAGAGTCAGTCGTGATAATGTTCACATCTAAAGACTAAGGCAATGACTTATGGAAAAATGGTGATTTTTTTTTCTCTCACCAGGATTTAAGAAAATCATTTTCACATAAGCAGTGATTGAAATGAGGTAGAAAATTTAGTTGGAGGTGGTTAAAATGACATTGATTGTAAGGAAATTTTACTATCAGGAAAGGCCAAAGAGGTGGCCGACACTTTAAATGTAAGAGGATAATTATAGGCGCTCGTGCGAGAGAAATACAGTGATGATGGTTGAAGCTGGGAAGGTTGTATTACGGTTCGGAAGATTGACATTCCTTCTGATGACTGTGCAATACTCACCCGTAATAGTAGTTGGGTAAAGGTTTAATTCGTGTAATCGCCATGAGCGGGCTATCTATCTTAGAAGGTCCTATCTTGAGAATAAGCCAGGACCATATTTCAGAAAGTACTAAACAAACCTTTAAGTTAAGTCTTCTATTGAAGGCATATGATTAAGAATGGTATTAACCTGCTATCTTTGCTTTGATTGAAACTCTTCTGTAATTTTATCTGCTTCATGTCATGTATGTATGTCAGGATCATGAGTGTTCTTCATGAATCATGAATGGTGATTCTGTTACCTCCTTAGAAGGATTTGATACGATATATATGGACTCCGTATGGTTAGCTATTAAGACTTCATGGAAAACGAATGACTACAGTAGGTCAACGGTGGACCATAGTAATGCAGGAATGATTCTGCGAGTAATGAGCCGATTAATTACAACCGTGAGAGTTGTATTGGAATGGATGTTGAGATTGAGTACCACTAATCGGGTTGTGGTGATGTATAAGTTATCATTGATAGACTAATTGAGTCGATTATCTACCTATTGAATATTTATTCCTTCTTATGAATAGAGAACTATATTACTATACGAGGAAGGTTGCAGTGCAAGCATAGAATTCTAGTATTGATGATGTCTAGAATGAAATCCCAGATTCGATTTTCGATGTCGAGGGAGTTTCAAAGGTGATTGTGTATAAGCTCGAGCAAGAGCATGGGTCCATAGAATGATGGACGGAATAGCAAAAATATTTAGGCATGTGAAATACGATGCTATAATACTTGATGTTGATATATATATATATATATATATATATATATATATATATATATACGTATATGTTTTGTTCTCCTATGACAAACCTCTATAGTTTAGAGGTAGTTTCCAAGCCAGATATTTTGTGGCAGTGTATTTATAATATATACAATTCTCTTCAATTCGTTCTTTTCCCTCCTTTTCATTTTGTATAAGCTAATAAGAACAACCCTTCCAGAAGGGGAGGTATTGTCGAATGACTATCTATCTGTGTGATAGAAGCCTAGTAGGATACCATCTATTGTTTAATTACTTGTCAAGTACTAAAGGCTAGCCACATTCTGTACTAACTATGCGATGTAACAAGTGTTCATGATCATAGTGATATCTCAATAAAATCTTTTACTTCTATATGATGGATCAAGCTTTCGAAGATGGAAGCAGCTAGAAAGGAAGTAGTATCAG
Source organism: Apium graveolens (assembly GCF_009905375.1). Classification (NCBI taxonomy): domain Eukaryota; kingdom Viridiplantae; phylum Streptophyta; class Magnoliopsida; order Apiales; family Apiaceae; genus Apium; species Apium graveolens. The sequence continues at coordinate 249,596,122 of NC_133655.1, forward strand.
TGCGGTGGTATTCCGAATCTAACGCGTTCGTGATACTAAGGTTGACGCAATTATTAAAAGGTTATAGAATGCTAATGAGCAAAAGTGTAACCAGTATAGTATTATGTACAGAAGATAGTAATGACTACGAACTGGAAAATAGTGGGTATTGAGAAGAAAAACCTATAGCGCAAGAAGCTATGATGAGAGTCTGTGCGATAGACTTGAAAGAATTTGGAATGAACACTTAGCACGGATTGATTTTTCTTACGATAATAGGTTTTATGTCAGTATCAGGATGACGCCTTATGAGGCCCTTTAGGGAAGGCAATACTGATCTCCCTTGTATCGGAATGAAGTTGGAGAGCGCAAGCTGCTCGGATCCGAAGTGGTCCAAAGGACCAAAGACATAGTGGATCTAATCAGAGGACGGCTGGTAGCAACCCCGGGATGGCAGAAGAAGTATGCTGATTTGACTCGAAAGGACAAAGAGTATGAAATAGGGGACCTAGTGTTGTTAAAGGTATCCCCTTGGAAACCCTTGGAAAGGATCGATGAGGTTCAGAAAGAAAGGAAAGCTAAGTCCACGATTTGTAGGACCCTTGGATATATTACGATGTATTGGGAAGTTATCAAATGAACTAGCCCTACCCCCGAACCTGCAGCAAGTTCATAACATGTTCCACGTATCAATATTAAGGAAGCATAATCCGAATGTCGGACACATAGGAGAATACGAGCGCCTAGACATTCAACCAGAGTTGACCTATATGGAGTAACCAGTAAGGGTTATAGATCGAAAAGGAACAAGTGCTTAGGAGAAGGGTTATCAAACTAGTCAGAGTTTGGTGGTAGAACCACAATATGGAAAATTGACTTGAGAGTTAGAAAGTGCAATGCTAAGAAAGTAACCCTATTCATTTTCTATCTAATTCCGGGACGGAATCCTTTTAAGGAGGGGAGACTGTAATAACCCCAATTTTTGGAATTTTTGAAACAACTGATGAATAGTAACTCTTTGCTGATGATGCTGATTAAGGAAAATTATCAGACAACACTATATAGGAGTACTGTTATGGAAATTCTGAGATCGTATTGGTATTCCATAAAGTAAATGAGTATATGTAAAGGTCGTCAGAATTCGAATCCGGACACTTTGATTTTTTCCCGAAAATCCACCAGATACCGACAGAATTGAATATAAGGTAACATGATTAAAAGGATTTAAATTCAAGAATTATAATAGAGGATTATAAAAGAAATATAAAATATTGAGAAAGGTTTAGGGGAGCCCAAATAATAAGATCCCGAATATGATCCCTCATACGACGAACGAGAATGAAAGTTAAGCGAACCGTATAACAGATAAGCGGTCATTAGCCAAGTAATTAAGGGTTAATCAAAGAGTTTAGTGGGTGATGATGTCATCACACCACAAAGGGAAGACAAGTGTTAAAAGATGACACAAGCTTGATGACATAAGCATGACAAAGGGATTTTGTTTTGTTGGTTGATTTTGGACCATGCAAAATTAACCATGGTAAAAAAATTTAAATCATTTGCTAACACAAAAAGAGAAGCAACCAAGCATTATTTCATAAAACAAAAAGAAGGAGAGTTGACTTTTGCTTCCAAGAACAAAGCTCTCGGCCAAAACAAACCCAGAAACTTCAAACTGCCATATATCCTTCAATACTCACTCAAATGTTGTGTTCTATAGCTCATTGGAAAGGTATTAAGATGGCCTACAACTCTTGTTCACAAGTCTCGTCCAAATAAGCAAGTTAAAACCCTCATTTCTATAGTTCTTTCAATCGGACTTTTAGAAACTTCAAAGCCTAACTTTGTGTTCTTGATTTCTTTGGAAAGATCAAGCTTGTAGGAGGCTTCCTAAGACTTCCTAGCAACTTAACACCTCCCAAGGAAGGTATAAACTTCAAACCCTAGCCTTTACTTTGATTATTAGTGAGTTTGATGGTTGGTTTTCTAAATGAGAAGCATGATCTTTGATTATTAGTAGTTTGATTTGAATTTGGAGTGATTTGGTGAATGAATCTTATTATAGTTAATAGAACTTGATTGTAGTTGGTTGAGATGAAAAATCTGGAGAATAAGGACTGGTATAGTATTATTTAGTATGTGTTAATAATTGTGGGTTGTTTGGTGAGGTTTTGGTGTAGTGAGAAACTTGGAAAACTCGTAAACATAGCCGTCGTAATGCCCGTTTTCCTTAGACTGTTGTACATGAATCTCGGACCAGTTAACTTACTGACCAATCTGTAACTTTGCCATGATTAGCTAGATCATGTCGTAAGCTTCATTTTGGTATGTAGTTCACTTGGTTCCGATGTACGGTTTAGGAGAAACGACCGTTTTAAGTAACGTCGTTTCGCGAACGAGCCATTACCCCTCGCCTTACTTTGAAACCTTGGTTAAGGCCCTTAAATGACTAATTGGAGTATGAAACAATTATGTAAAGTGGACTAGGCAGTTGGTAGGGTACTCGTAAAAGAATCGCCTTAAAACTCTCAATGGTTAATTTATTAAAAATGGTGGAGCCGAGGGTACTCAAGCGACTTAAGTGAATCGTTAAGCGCGAAAGAGAACGTTAGGGATCTAATTGGTTAAAGTCTAGTTTCTTAAGCGACCGGGGATTAATTTTGGCTTATGTTGTTGTTCATAGGTTACCGGACCCACTCTAAGCTTAAGTCTACCCCGGAGCACTCAGGCAAGTTTTCTACCCGTTATACTGTTGTTGTGATGTATATATGTATATGCATTATCTTGTGATTAGTGCATTATTGTAATTAACAAATCTTGCGATATATTGGAGCATGTTGATATGATATATATGCATGCCTGTTTCGTAATCTTGATATCTAATTGTTGATTCAATTGCTTATAAGTTGCATAATACCTATGCTAGAGATAAGCAGTAATTGCGTATACCCTTAGTATAGGGGACCCGAAGGTGAATATTTTTCTAAACCGGGAGTCGATGTTCCCGGGTATAATATATATATTTATTCATATATATATAGATATAGTTTTCAAAACTATTAATCGAATAAGGTTTATTCGATAACTTTATTTTATTCAATGAATATTATTTTGAATATTCATTCGAGGACTTATGACTCCGCTTATTTTATTTAATGAATATTATTTTGAATATTCATTCGAGGACTTATGACTCCGCTTATTTATTTAATGAATATTATCTTGAATATTCATTCAAGGACTTATGACTCCGCTTATTTTATTTAATGAATATTATTTTGAATATTCATTCGAGGACTTATGACTCCGCTTATTTATTTTATGAATATTATCTTGAATATTCATTCGAGGACTTATGACTCCGCTTATTTTATTTAATGAATATTATTTTGAATATTCATTCGAGGACTTATGACTCCGCTTCTTTTATTAAATAATATTCTTTATTTTATTAAAGAATAATGTTTCGATAATCAAACTTATTTTCGATTATTCAAATAAAGATCGTACTTTCGTATAAATATATCTTTGGTTATTTATTATTCATTTCAAGTATGAGTTTTAAAACTTTTACTTCAATTATTTTTATAAGGATTATCCTTATGGAAATATTATTTAAATAATAATATTCAGATATTTTCTAATATATCGGGACTGATTTATTTCATTAAATCAGCATTACTCCAAACATTCTTAAAAATGTTTTCGAGTCTTCAAAATGATTTTAAAAGTTAGAACGGATCCCAAAAACTCGTTTCCAGATTTAAGATCTTCCTTTCGAAGGAGACTTAAATATTCGCTCAAAAAATCTTAGGGATCCGGCTCTGTGGTGTATTTTATATTCGCAACAAGGTTGCTATTTTGAGAAAACAATTTGATTACTTGCCCAATGTTCGGGAAGTAAGTCCATCTAATTGAGTCGGCATAAGTGACAGGCCGGGGTACGGTCTATGAAGGTGTAAGAGGCTGGGTGACAGTCCATCCACGAGGTAGGAAACGTTCTGCAGTTTCCTGTAGGCGTTGATGCCGTTGTAGCTGAGGTAGGGTCTACCAATAAGCTAGGCTTTCAACTTTTGTTGTACGAGACTTATGTATATTTATGAATTATAATAATGGCAAAGAATGTGTAAATTTATTTAGAAACCCTTTTGAGGTGTAATGACTTATAATTGTGGAATAAAATGACTTGTGTTATTTTTGGTATTCATCTCTGAGACTATAACTTGTGGTGTATGTGTGTATATTGTGGGGTCACAGTACGCAGTAGTTGGTTGAGTATTAAGATTAAGTATTATTAATGGAAATGGAACTCGTGACAACCCGGATCCCCGACCCCGGATTTGGGGGTGTTACATTACAATTACTGAGTAACAGAGTTTGACGGTGGAGTAAATTACGGAAGGAAAGACAAAATACGTACAGATTTGTCAAGACACAACTGTAGAAATTTGTTTATCAGATAATCCACCATTAACCATTAATTAAGTGAGACACTTAATTTTAGCAATAAAACTACTCAGAAATTATCACCAATAATTTGAATTAGTACATGTTGACCTGTCGTCAGTATTTGAGACCTTTTCTCTATCAGGGTTTGACAAAATCAGGATTTGTCTATTCGAATTCAACAGTTGTTTGTCAAAGCATCACAAACTATTACCAACCCACAATTTTAATCAAAACAATCATCAAAGTATACATTTTAATTGGATTATATAAAGATTAAAAGGCTTCAAATAAGAACATTTACATGCATATATAGTGAAATAAACATAGACTAAATCTTGCAATCAAAAGAAATTTCATTTATATATCAGATGAGTACATTTCATGAAATTTTTTGATGACATACAAAAGAAATTACAAGAACATCCTAGTCTATGATAGAAAAGCAGTCTTCGTCTAAGAGGCCTAAACACAGCTGATGGTGAAGAGAAATAGTCGGAGGGTGTTTGTCAGGAAAACGAAGACGGTGGTTGATCAGGGCTTCTTCTTCCTACTCTCAACGAAGAGTATAGCAAGATGAATAATTTTCTCTTGCTGTTGAAGAGTGTAGAGGCGAAATTCATTTTGGAAAAATAGAAGTTCATTTTTGATGACGTCTGGAAGTTGAATCCAGATGTCGTGTGGAATGTCGATGATGGGATATAGAGTTGGGATTCTATTTCGAAAAATTGTCATAATATTTGTGCCATATCAGTAGAACCAGCTAGAGTTCGCCATTGTTTGTGAGAAATGAAAATGAAAAAATGTGTTTGAGTTTGAGAAGATGTAATTTGACTGAAGGATGAGTGTGGCACCCCAAAACCCGGGGTCAGGAGTCTCGGAAGCCACGCCATCTAAACTCACACTACAATATGTAAATACTCACGCTTCATGACCCCACACTTATCACACACACACACTTACAGGTTATTGTCTTGGAAACGAACCATCATAACTAGAGTAATTTTATTACAACCCAAAAGTAATTAGTCTTACCGGGGAGTAATTAGTAAGGTTAGTCCTCCGGCCAAATATACGTTTCTTTTTTCTTACCTTACATAAGTCATACTTATAAATAAGCCGAACTATAAATACCTGAAAACTAATCCAGCTTATTCTGACTACTTGTGGTACAGTACCAAACAATCTACGGAATAGCTGGCCATTTCCTACATGTTTCCTGGTTGTGGTTCTCATGGAAGGCATCTTGATTCACTGTTGTGTTGTGTCAATTTAAGAAAATAAGTGTGAGCTATAATGCCCAGCATAATAATGTACAGTATGAAAATGACTGTATGATAACATCATATATGATAATTATGTTTTATTCGAAAATAGTTTTCCTTGGTGATACACACCTTCTTATGAAAACAATTCTTTAAGGGATTTTAATATCCTACGAATGCCTTAATAGTAATCCCAGCACCTAGGCTTGGGTTACGGTATTGCATCACAATTCCAATTGGAAGAATTAGGACATTCGTTGGATCCACCGCATACGATGATCAGTCGTACTGCGATAAAAGTAACCTTTTCTACTAGTAGAGGGACGACACCTTCACATCTCGGTTATCACCCTTGCCGCATACGGGTTATGTGTCCTCATTTCGGGTATACACACACTTCGCAGGTCCATAGGTACATATTGTACCGTCTCCTACGGTACCAGTAGTCTATCCAACACACGAAGTACTTGGATCCTACCCCTCCTTTGTCCTTTAGGAAATCTTATCATATCTCGAGAACTCGAACCACATCGAAGTTCCTCCAAGCGTTTTGCTTGTTGTTAGGCATAGCTTTACTGTATATATATATATATATATATATATATATATATATAAATGTACTTCCGAAAGTTTCGGAGGAAGTACTAAGGATGTGAGTTGACCATTGTCAACAGATAATTAAATAAGGGGGAAAAGTTTCTCCTTAAAACTATATTCAAAATATTAAATAAGTCGGGATAATGTTCTCCGATAATATGAAATTATTCGAATGATATTCCGAAATCAGAAAGTATGTTTTAAATCAGGATCTATGATTTTTAAATCAATAATATACCCTTTAATAAATAATTAAATGACAACCGATAGATAATTAAATCTCGAATGAGTTTACTCTTTAAAAGAATATTTAACATAATATTCCTCAACTAGTTTGTGTCTACATAATTAATAATCTATAATGATTAATTGAGTTTAAATAAATAAATGTTGGAGTATACTACTCCCATAATAAAGGAATACGTATATAATATTTATTATTCGAAGAATAAAATATAGTTGAGGGAATATGATCGTTGGAAAATCATTTTAATAAAAGTTCGAGGTGTTTTAATGTTTCGTAAGTGGACGATGAGTCCCTTTAAAAACGTACTACTATGGACTTATAACCATCCTATAATATCACCGGAAATGATTCCCGGGTTTTATCTTAAATCCCGACTGATTCTCGGTCTTATATAATATGTCACGCTTAAAGCGAAATAACATTTCACGATATATACTTTATCGTACAACATCGCTATATTATGTGAAATTCAACAACTATGTATCATGGAAAGCATAGTATTTATGCAGTGATAGTAAAACAATCCTTTCACAACACAACAGTAAAAATGGAGTTGGGTTCGTAAACTTGCCTGGGTATCTCGAGGTGGAGGATGCTCTAGGTTCCGCTCGGAAATCTATAACCATAAACACATTTCATTTCGTTAGGTCCCGTTCTAATTTACGGCGACTCGCACTCATGTGCTACTTATTATGCACCCTCTCAACTTATACTACCCTTATTATTCCTTTAAGTCATATTCACATTATGGTCACTTCATTTTTCTAAGTATCGTAGGTTCATTCTTATTATCGTCGTCGGCTCCGCTTATGGATTCTCACGGTTTCTATACGTGCGGTCTCGGCTCCGACATTTTTATAAAATTGAGAAATCATTATTTTCACTTGAAATTTTTATGACAGTTAGGAAATTCAATATTTTACTCTCTCTAAAAATTTCATGATTTATGAATACGTTTAAGTCTATCCTTTATATTTTCAAAGTTTGTAATTCGTAGCAGTTTTTGTCGCGTAAATCACTTTTACTAAAACGGCCATAACTTTTGATCCGTAAATCGAAATCAAGCGATTAAAGCGCCTAAACGATCCTTACAACATTGTATATCCTAAACAAAGGTTATTTTTCAAGAATCTATAGTTTACAACTTCGGTACTTTCTGCAGAAACTTAAATTTACGATTTGTTGGTTTTAACGAAGTTACGTTTACGATCGGGGTTTCATTTACGCCCTAACTCTTAACTCAACCACCAACAATCATCATATCATCATCAACACACAAACTCCTCTCAATAACATCATGTTCTTAAGGCAACAACAACCAACCTTAAATCTACTTAACTTAATCATCAAGATTTCATCAATAACACTCATTACACTAGGTTTACTACCACATACTAATTGGATCTTAAAAATGAATCTTAAATAAAGTTGGGCCAAAGATTTTTACCTTTATTGAAAGCTTGAGATGTGTTCTTGAGGATGGTGGAGGCTTGGAAGTGCTTGGTATGATTTTTAGAACCTAAAACCACCATTGAAATCAAGAAACCAAAGAGAGGTTACTATTCACACTATTCACTAGTGAGTTTCTTGAATTTATTTCACCCATCAAACCTTGATAAAAAGAGATGAAAGAATTTTTTTACATTATTTTAATTTCTAGGATGCTTGAGAATTAATTGGGTGATTTTACAAGAGCTAGAACTTGGAGATTTGAATTTGATTTCTCCCCTTTTTTCATTAGGGCCGAATGGAGCTTCCAAGGGGGGTATTTATACTACTCTTGGTTGCTTCTCTTGGATGCTTTGCTAGGTTGCTTCTAGGAAGATGAGGTGATATCTTTGCAATTGATTTTATTCTCCTAGTATAGCATTCTAGGTTGATTCTTGGTTGCATATCTTAGGGACAAATCCTAATAGCTTACTAGGTTACAAGCTAAACTACAAGGTTAGCTTCCTTAGCACACTATTTTGCTAGCTAGCTTGATCATCCTATGGCTAGCTCACTATTTGATGAAGTAACCATGGTTACTTCCTTACCATGGTTTAGTTAGTGCGTTACGTTTATTTAATTATTTACGCGTTCGCTCGGTTACTTAAACATTTTCGTAATACTTACTCGTAATTGGTTCGCAAAGTAATTCCTTTCATATTTATTCCTTATATTTTTAATTATCCTACTTGAATATAAATCCATAGGGTTTTAATCTTATAATTATATTGTGATTCCTGTAATCCTCGATGAGTCGTAAATACGGTCGTTTTTCAAAGTTCATTTTCTTCGAAAACTAATAGCGTTTACATACACTCATTTGGTACGTATAGTCGTAATATCAACTCCGAAACTCATTTTCTCATGCACTACCTAGTTAAAATAATTAATAAGTAAGGGTACTTATGTAATTTCAGTAAGTACTGACAAATGGACTAATCAAAATTTTAATATTTCGTCTATTATAATACAATATAAATTTATTTTTATTTTTTCAATGTTTTGAAATTTGATTTGCTTTTAATATGGAATTAGTATGTTATTAAGTTAATGGTTGAATTATTTTACATATATTTTAAAATGTATGCATAAAATAATATATATCTTTATTTAGTACTTGTGAATATTTATATTTGTACTTTTATAAAATTAAAAAATATGTATATATTACATTTTTTTATATTTTTTATTTACTATTTATCTTTTAGCTCTAAAAGATACCTTGACAGAAATATAATGTTTGATGATGTCATGACTAATCTGATGTGTTTAGTTTCAGAACTTAATATCAGGACTTATCAGTACTTAGCTGGGAATCAGGATTTACTGAAGACAGGAAGATATCAAAACTTAAGGTATCAGAACTTGTAATATTAGAACTTAAGGAAGGATATGCTTCAGAAGTAAAGTATGGCTGATTTCTAGGAGAGGATCTGGACTAAACAAAGGAAGATATGCTTTAGGAGTTGGACGACCAGAAGACTTGTAAAAAGATAATATCTGATTGATATATTTTAGGAAGAGATATATTTCATATCAATTAGAAGATATCTTGTAACTGTGTACTATATAAACACAGCTTAGAGTTTACACTATATGTGTTATCATTCTCGAGAATATTATTCATTGTAACCCTATCAGCTCTTAGTGATATCATACATCACTGAGAGAATAGATTAAACCTACTGTAACAGAATTTGATATATTGAATAAACTTGTTTTCTGTTACATACTTGTGTTTATAATCGGATTGATTGTAGATACTATATTGAACCCCCTTCTATAGTATCATTGAGGCCTAACAAGTGGTATCAGAGCCAATCTATTAAGCTTACAAACAGTTAAGATCCAAACAAACAATCAATCATGTCTGATCAAGCAAAAATACCAGACCCTCAAGAACCTGCAAAGGTTCAACCCATTCAAAACACCAGTAGATATGAAACCATCAGGGTTCCTCTGCTCAGGGTATCTGAGTACCCTGTATGGAGTGTGAAGATGGCCATATTTCTGGAAGCTACAGATCCAGAATATTTAGACATAATTTATGATGGTCCACACAAGCCCACAAAGCTTTCTGTTGCAGTTGGGAATGAGCCACATAAGATGATTCCCAAAGAAAGGAGAGAATTCACCAATGAAGACATCTCTTCACTAGGCAAGGATGCAAAAGTAAGACACTTGCTTCATAGTGCACTTGACAATGTCATGTCAAATAGGGTAATTGGATGTAAGACTACAAAAGAAATCTGGGATGCATTGGAAGTGAGATGTCAAGGAACCAATGCCATCAAAAAGAACAGGAAGACAATACTCACACAGGAGTATGAGCACTTTGTCTCAAAATCTGATGAGTCACTAACTGATACATATGACAGATTCACAAAGCTGTTGAATGATTTTTCACTAGTGGATAAGGAATATGATCAAGAAGATTCAAATTTGAAATTCCTACTGGCTCTTCCTGAAAAGTGGGATTTGAAAGCTACTACAATAAGAGACAACTATGAACTTGCTGATATGTCTCTTGATAAAATCTATGGGATGCAGTCAAGACTCATGAACTTGAGATGGAACAAAGAAAGAAGAGGCATGGAGGGAAGTCTAAGGCAGTTGCTTTGAAGGCTGAAGAAAAGCAAATTATCTCTAGGAAGGCAAAAGGAAAGGCGCTCATCATATAGTCTGATTCGGAGTCATCAGATTCTGATGATGATGATTTAAAACCTGAAAATTTATCTGAAGTGGATGTTGATGCAGAGATGATGCAACTGTGTGCTCTTATGGTGAAGGGTATCACAAAGATAGCCTACAAGAAATTCAGAAAGGGTAAGAAGTTCTGACAAGAAAGGGTTCAGAAAGTCTGAAGGAAAAGGAGGAAAGTCTGACAGAGGAGATAACTCAAATGTCAAATACTACAATTGTTGTGAAAGAGGCCACATCTCTCCTAATTGCAAGAAAGGAAAAGGTGATAAAGGCCAGACAATTATCACAAAGAAGAAAAACTGGGCAGACACTTCAGAATCTGAAGAAGAGGTGAACTGTGCCTTAATGGCAAATACAAATAGCAGTTCTGATGCTGCTAAACTAGAGGTACCTCTATCAACTCTTGCTTTTGATACAAAAGATATTACTGAGTTGAGATTATTTCTGAAAAATATTTATATTAGCTATAGAGATCATACTTTAGAGAATTAAAGATTAAAATCTGAAAATCTAAAGTACAAAAACAGAAATAGCTATCTTGAAGAAGAGTTAGTCAAGATGAACACTATTCAGACAGAGAGAGATAATATTGTGTATGTTAAGGATGAATTGCTTAAATAGAATGATTATCTAAAAACTGAATTAGAAAAAGAAAGAAAAATCATCAGGACTTGGACTAACTCAGGCAGAACAACTCGGAATATTCTAAGTAGTGGAAACTGGAAAGAGGGGTTATGTTATAAAGATGGTAAAAGTGAGAAAGGGACTTTGCCAATTAAGTCAAAGGTAAATCTTGTTAAGTTTGTTGCAAAAACTGTTGTGTCTGATTCTGAAGAGATGAAAGACTCTAAAATAGAAGTCAAAGAAAAGTCAACTTCTGACAAATTAAAACAGGATAAACCAGCTTTGGTAAACATTGGCTTAATAACAAAGAAGCAGCTTAAGTATAAGCTGAAAGAGATTAAAAATATGAACAAGGTAAGGGAAGCTAGGAAAAATAGGAATGGAAAGAAAGGTGTGAATAAAAGTAATAATTATATGCATGTTCTTAATGCTCCTAGAAAGAAATGCTATAATTGTGGAAACTATAACCATCTTGCTTCTTTTTGCAGGAAAAATAAAGATATAAACTCTTTACCTCCTAGATCAGGAGTTAAGAGTCAGTCTCTTAGGTTTAAACCATAAAATCCTTATTTTCATTGTGGTAGTTTATGGCATTCTATTTATACTTGCAAGGAATATCATAGTTTGTACTATGATTATTATGAAAAAAACCTTCTTTAAAGAAAGTTACTGTAATTCCTTCTAGTGTAAATTCTGATGCAAAGTCTGATATAAAGTCTGATAAAAAGCATGTTAGCATAAACTCTGAAACTAAAACTGCTGCAAATGCTAACAAACTTAACAAGGCCAAAGGATCCAAGCAAGTCTGGGTCCTTAAAACTAATCAATAGTGGTCTTTGTGATTGCAGGGCAATAGGAAAAACATCCTGGTTTTGGACAGTGGATGTTCATGACATATGACTGGAAATAAAGCCCTACTATCAGACTTTATGGAGAAAGCTGGCCCAAGAGTTTTTTATGAAAATGGCAACATGGGAAAGACTCTTGGATATGGAAATATCAATCTTGGGAATGTCATAATTGAATTAGTAGCTCTTGTCTCAGGACTTAAACACAATCTGCTATGTGTGAGTCAAATATGTTACATAGGTTATCATGTGGATTTCTTTGAAGAACACTGTGAAGTTGTAAGTAATTCTACAGGAAAAGTGGTTCTGAAAGGTTATAGACATGATAACATTTATGAAGCCAGACTTTTAATAAATTCTGATGGTTCTGCAATTTGTCTGTTAAGTAGAGCATCAATTGAAGAAAGTTGGAATTGGCACAAGAGACTCTCTCATTTAAATTTCAACAACATAAATGAGCTAGTAAAGAAAGATCATGTGAGAGGACTGCCAAAATCAATATTTGCTCCTGATGGTCTTTATGACTCATGTCAAAAGGCAAAGAAAGGAAATCTTCATTCAAGAGCAAAACTGAATCCTCAATTCTTGAGCCTTATCACTTACTGCATGTTGATCTATTTGGTCCAGTCAATGTCATATCTATTGTAAAGAAGAAATATGCTATGGTTATAATGGATGAGTTCACAAGATACACTTGGGTATATTTCTTGCACAAGAAGAATGAAACTGCATCTACTCTAACTGATCATGTCAGACAGCTGGATAAGTTAGTCAAAGATTCTGTTAAAATAATAAGAAGTGATAATGGCACTGAGTTCAAGAATTCAATCATGGAAGAGTTCTGCAAAGAGCAAGGAATAAAGCAGGAATTTTCGGCACCTGGAACTCCACAGCAGAATGAAGTTGTAGAAAGAAAGAACAGGACTCTTATTGAAGTTGCACGAAATATGCTTGATGAAGCAAAGCTACCAACCTATTTTTGGGTTGAAGCTGTGCAGACTGCTTGTTTTACACAGAATGCTACACTCATAAACAAGCATAGAAAAACTCCATATGAGATGGTGAAGAAAAAGAAGCTAAATCTGAAATACTTTCATGTATTTGGATGCAAGTGTTTTGTTCTTAAGACTCATCCTGAACAGCTGTCAAAATTTGATCTAAAAGCTGATGAAGGAATTTTTGTTGGATATCCACTTTCAACAAAAGCCTTTAGAGTCTACAATTTAAGAACAAGGGTTGTCATGGAATCTATCAATGTATCTTTTGATGATAAAAAGATTACTGGACTTGAAGATTTCAGTGATCATGATCAGCTGAGATTTGAAAATGAAGATGTAAATTCTGATTCTGTAAATTCTGATGAACTAAATCCTGATCCTGTAAGTTCTGATGGGTTAAATCCTGATGTCATTGAAACTGTGGCAACTTCTCCAAAGGAAAATGCACCTGTTCAGGGGGAGCAAGCTGATAATCATACCACATCTCAAGAATCTCAAGAAGCATCAGAACCAGTCACTAGCTCTTCAAGTTCTGATTCATCAAGTTCTGATGAGCCAAATTCTGACAATTCTGGAAACTATAATTCTTCAATTCCTGAAGGATCCAACTCAAATTCTGGAATCTCAGAGAGCATAACTTCAGGGGGAGCATCAGAAAATGCTGATGGAGACAACATGGATCATGGGGGAGGATCCAGTTCTAGAGATCAACTTCCATCTGTAAGGAAGTGGACTAAATCACACACACCTGACTTAATAATTAGAAATCTTGAAGCAGGTGTCAGAACTAGAGCAACAACTACAAATGAATGTCTCTATCATTCCTTTCTATCTCAGACTAAACCAAAGAAAGTGGAAGAAGCTCTTCAAGATGCTGATTGGGTGCAAGCAATGCAGGAAGAGTTAAATGAATTTGAAAGAAATAAATTCTGGACCCTAGTACCAAGACCAAAGGACAGATCAATTGTTGGTACAAAATGGGTGTTCAGAAACAAAAACTGACAGTTATAGCATAATTACAAGAAACAAAGCAAGGCTGGTTGCTAAAGGTTACTCTCAACATGAGGGTATCGACTATGATGAAACATTTGCTCCAGTTGCTAGATTGGAAGCCATAAGAATCTTTTTGGCTTATGCTGCTCACAAGAAGTTTAAAGTCTTTCAAATGGATGTGAAAAGTGATTTTCTCAATTGAGAATTGGAAGAAGAGGTATATGTTGAACAACCTCCAGGCTTTGTAGATCCAAAATTTTCAAATCATGTCTACAGACTTGACAAAGCACTTTATGGCCTTAAGCAAACTCCAAGAGCATGGTATGAGACTCTGACTCAATTCCTTCTGGAAAGTGGATTTCACAGAGGTACAATTGACAAGACTTTATTCTACCTCAACCATGGAAAGGACTTACTTTTGGTACAGATATATGTTGATGATATCATCCTTGGCTCCACAAATACAAAACTGTGTGAAAGATTTTCCAAGTTAATGCAGTCAAGATATCAAATGAGTATGATGGGAGAGTTGAGTTTTTTTCTGGGACTTCAAGTCAAACAAAATGAAGAAGGTACTTTTATCAGTCAATCCAAGTACACCAGAAACTTACTCAAGAAATTTGGAATGCAAGACAGTTCTACTACATCAACTCCCATGGCCACTGCCACCAAGTTAGATAAAGATACTGGATCATCAATAGATATTACTAACTACAGAGGTATGATTGGCTCTTTACTCTATTTAACTGCAAGTAGACCAGATATCATGTATGCTACCTGTCTTTGTGCAAGATTCCAGGCTGATCCAAGAGAACCTCATCTAATAGTTGTGAAAAGAATTTTTAAGTACCTCAAGGGTATAGCTGATCTAGGATTGTGGTATCCTAGGGAATCATATTTTAAGCTAATAGGTTACTCAGATGCAGATTTTGCAGGATGCAAAATTGACAGGAAAAGCACTAGTGGAAGCTGCCAATTTCTTGGAGGCAGATTGGTTTCTTGGTTTAGCAAGAAACAAAAATCAATTTTCACATCAACTGCAGAAGCAGAATATATTGTTGTAGGAAGCTGTTGTGCACAGAGTCTTTGGATGAAAAATCAGTTACTGGACTATGGGTTAGAATTTTCTAAAATACCCATTTACTGTGATAATCAAAGTGCTATTGCTCTGACAGGAAATCCAGTTCAACACTCAATGACAAAGCACATCAGCATTAGGTACCATTTCATAAGGGAACATGTAATGGAAGGTACAGTGGAATTGCATTTTATTCCAACAGATCAACAACTAGCAGATATCTTCACAAAACCACTATATGAAGCTACTTTTACAAGACTGGTAAATGAACTTGGAATGGTTTTAGGTTCTTTCTCAAAATCTGTTTAGTTTTTGTTCTCATACATCAGACTTTATAATCAGTGTTTACAAATTTTCTTATCTCAATATAATATGTGCTTAAATTGTAACATATTAAACACTTCTTATTATCTGATGTGATTCTATTGATAAGTGGCATTTTATACCACTTAGAACGTCTTATAATGTCTTGAATTGATGTCTTGAAATCAAGTATTTTGTGTATTTGATGCATTTTTCTAGTGTTTGTGCATTTCAGGGTATTACTTGTGTTTGAGGGGAGATTTCATCAGGAATAAGCATAAGTATGTGCTTGGCATTGCAAGTGGAAAGTTAGGAGCATAACGCAGCAGAAAACGGGAGCACATTAATAAATTTTCCAGTGACGTGGTGGGCGCCCGCTCAGCCTGGCTGGGCGCCCGCTCAGGAAGCTGGGTGCCCGCTCAGGATTGTTGGGCGGCCGCTCAGGGTCGTAAAATATGATACTGATTTTTAGACTCCTGATTCTGTTGGACTTCCGACTTCTGAGATAGCTGGGACTTGTGGGGCTTCTATATAAGTAGTTTTCAGAGACGTTTCACGTGTAGAGAATCGTGGTATCATTCAAGGAGCAAGGAGAGAAGGAAGAAGATCGTTTTAGCACATCACAACGAAGAAGAGGAAGCATAGTTTTCTTGTGATTCTTTTATTCGTTGTATCAGTGGATGCTAGTTTTCTTTACTTTGAACCTTATTACTCTTGTGACGTACTCTGGTTTTAATAAGTATTTTTATTAGTTATTTTTGTGTGTTATTATCATGTTTTCATATGAACCCATGGTGACGATGAGTTCTATCATGGGCTAATCGTGATCATGGGGTCGTAACGGATTTATTATGGATTTCTTTAGTTAGTTGTTTAATACCTTAGTGTGTGATAATTGTATGATATCTAATATTGGTTGTGCTTATTCATCTTATGTGCGTCGTGAACATATAAGATAGGGTGTTAATCTCTTGTGAAGTGACAGTGGATCTTGAGGTTTAGAATTTGCCATGCTAGCATAGGTTCATGTATGTGTATGCATGATTAGTGGGTAACTTTAACCGTTTTACTTGCCCTGTGTAATCATAAGGAATAACTTGTGCTTAAATCGTTATGTTGTCAAATTCTATAGACATATAGGGTCTCAACATAATTGATGCATATTCAACTTCTATCTTAATTGTGGATGTTTGGTAGAATGGTATTAGTACAACGAAAGTTGGCTTTTATCAGTTTCGTGTTGTTCGATTAATATCATCACCGTTACATGCTAAGGGTAATAACAATAACTGTTGAAGGAAGTAGTAATGAGGTTATGATCTCATGTATGTTTAATATTGTTAATTCAAGTGTCAATTAAGTGTTTAATTCTCGTAGTTAATTATAGTTAATAATTAGTTAATTAATTCTACGTGTTATTGTCTTGACATTGAGAAGTAATCATACATTGGTGAGTAAGTGTTAATTGAACATAATTAGTCTGAGTCTCTGTGGGAACGAACTAGAAATTATTCTATATTACTTGTGAACGCGTATACTTGCGTGAATTATTAGCGCGTGTCTTTCCGCCTAACAAGTTTTTGGCGCCGCTGCCGGGGACTCGGCATATATTTGTTTAGTTTATGTACTTACCATCAGTGGTCATTAGGACTCATTGATTAAGATGTGTTACTTATTGTTTCCGGTTGTGTTTCAGGTACTTTAGCGAGCGTTTATGCAAACACGTTCTCGTACTCGCAAGAGGACTTTAGATACGGCTGAGGAGACAGACTCAATTCTTGATATTCCGGAGAAGATAGATTTTGAAGATTCGGATAAAGAGAGTGAGCAAAAAGAAACAGTAATCATGGGTGATCGTATAGTTCAGGCAGATCCAGCTCTTATGGACTTTTCTCGACCTAAAATTGATGACATTTAGTTAAGCATCCTTCATCCGGCTATTCAGGCTAACACTTTTGAAATCAAGCCAGGCACTATTCAGATGGTGCAGAATTCTGTTTCTTTCGGAGGTGCTGCGACTGAAGACCCCAACATGCACATCTGGAATTTTGTCGAGATCTGTAGTACTTTCAAATATAATGGTGTGACTGATGAGGCTATCAAGCTGAGGCTTTTCCCATTTTCTCTGAGGGATAAAGCTAAGGACTGGTTACATTCTGAACCAGCTGGGTCCATCACTACTTGGCAAGATCTTGCGCAAAAGTTTCTGGTGAAATTCTATCCAATGGCGAAGACTGCAGCTATGAGGAGTGCTCTTACTTAGTTTGCGCAGCAACCAACAGAATCTATGTGCGAAGCTTGGGAGCGCTACAAGGAGATATTTAGAAAGTGTCTGCATCATGGTATGCCTGACTGGATGGTGATCACGGGTTTCTATAATGGTTTGGGGGGCCAATCTCGTCCCATGCTCGATGCAGCAGCTGGAGGCACCTTATGGGCCAAAAGTTATACTGAGGCTTATAATCTTATTGAAATTATGGCTGTAAATGAGCAACAAAACCCAACTCAAAGGATGATGCCTGGGAAGGTAGCAGGTATTCTGGAAGTTGATGTAGCTACAGCTATTGCAGCGCAACTCCAAGCGTTGTCTTTGAAGGTCAATTCTTTAGCCACCTATGGAGTCAATCAGATAGCTATGGTATGTGAGCTTTGTGCAGGTTCTCATGCTACGGATCAGTGTTCTCTTGTTAATGAATTTGTTCAGTATATGAACAATTATCAGCGATCGCAACAACCTGTGCCAGCTACTTATCATCCTAACAACAGAAATCATCCCAATTTCAGCTGGAGCAATACTCAGAATGCTATTCAGCAACCATATCAGCAAGGCATGAGTAAACAGTTTAATCCACCTAGATTCCAGCAACCGCAGCATTATGCTCAAAGGCAATTATATCCTCAACAAGGAGGTGATGCTCCATCTTCTAGTGCTTATTTCGAGGAACTCAAGCTATTGTGCAAAAGTCAGATTGTTTCTATCAAGACCTTGGAAAATCAAATCGGTCAAATAGCCAATGCAGTGCTAAATCATCAACCTGGCACACTTCCCAGTGATACTGAAGTACCATGCAGGAAGGAAGCTAAAGAGCAAGTCAAAGCTATTACCTTAAGGTCTGGGAAAGTTGCTGGTGCTGAAAAAGCAAAAGACGGAGAAGCTGAAGTTGTTGATGAAGAAGAGAAGCAAAAGGAGAAAGCGGCGGAACCAAGGAAGACTACTGTTGAACACACTCTTCCTGAGGGTAATATAGGGGAGAAACAGCTCTATCCTCCACCACCTTTCCCTAAGAGATTGCAACAACAAAAGCTGGATAAGCAGTTCGGTTAGTTTCTGGAGGTGTTCAAGAAACTTCACATCAACATACCTTTCGCTGAGGCTCTGGAACAAATGCCTAGTTATATGAAATTCATGAAGAGTATTCTTTCAAGGAAGGTGAAACTGGATGACCTTGAGACCGTTGCTCTAACGGAAGAGTGCAGTGCTGTGCTGTAACAAAAATTACCTCCAAAGCTTAAGGATCCAGGTAGTTTCACCATTCCTTGCACCATTGGCAAGTTGTCTTTTGACAAATGCCTGTGCGATTTGGGAGCAAGCATCAATCTGATGCCATTGTCTATCTTCAAAAAGTTGAATTTTCCTGATCCAAAGCCCACCTACATGTCTCTACAATTGGTTGATCGTTCTATTACATATCAATGACACATAGTGGAGGACATGTTAGTAAAGGTGGATAAGCTCTTCTTCCCTGCAGACTTTGTCATTTTGGATTTCGAGGAAGATAAGAAGATCCCCATAATCTTGGGAAGACCTTTCTTGGCTACAGGCTGTACCTTGATAGATGTGTAGAAAGGTGAACTTACTATGAGGGTGCAGGATCAGGATGTGACATTCAATGTATTCAAGGTGATGAAATTCCCTACAAAAGATGAGGAGTGCTTAAAAGTGGATTTGATTGATTCTACGGTAACTTCAGAACTTGATCATATGCTAATGTCTGATGCATTAGAGAAAGTCTTAGTGGGGGAGTTTGACAGTGATGATGAGGATGGCAATGAGCAACTACAATATCTAAATGCTTGTCCTTGGAGGCGAAATCTAGACATGCCATTTGAATCTCTTGGTACTTCTGATCTCAAGAATGCTGAAGGAGAGCTCAAACCGTCTATTGAGGAAGCACCTACTTTGGAGCTTAAACCATTTCCTGAACACTTGAGGTATGCCTTTTTAGGTGATGCATCTATTTTTCCTGTTATTATTGCATCTGACCTTTCAGGTAGTGAGGAGGACAAGCTCTTGAGGATCTTGAGAGAATTCAAATCGGCTATCGGATGGACTATAGCAGATATCAAAGGGATCAGCCCTTCGTACTGCATGCATAAAATTCTGCTAGAGGAAGGTAGTAAGCCGACTGTTGAGCAACAGCGATGACTTAATCCTATCATGAAAGAAGTCATGAAGAAAGAAATTCTGAAGTGGCTAGATGCAGGAATCATATATCCTATTTCTGACAGTTCTTGGGTGAGCCCCGTGCAATGTGTACCGAAGAAAGGAGGTATAACTGTGGTAGCAAATGAGAAGAACGAGCTCATCCCCACTCGAACAGTCACAGGATGGAGGGTATGCATGGATTACAGAAAGTTGAACAAGGCCACGAGAAAGGATCACTTCCCTCTTCCATTTATTGATCAGATGCTTGACAGGTTAGCCGGTCATGAGTATTATTGTCTTCTGGATGGCTATTCGGGGTATAATCAGATTTGCATTGCACCAGAGGATAAAGAAAAGACTACTTTCACTTGTCCATTTGGCATGTTTGCTTTTCGCAGAGTTTCGTTTGGCTTATGTGGCGCACCTGCCACTTTTCAGAGATGTATGATGGCTATATTCTCTGATATGATTGGAAATAATATCGAAGTGTTCATGGACGACTTCTCCGTCTTTGGACATTCGTATGATGAATGTTTGAATAATCTTCGTGCGGTGCTCAAAAGGTGTGTTGAAACTAATTTGGTGCTCAATTTGGAAAAATGTCACTTTATGGTGTGTGAAGGCATTATTCTTGGGCATAAAGTCTCTGGCAAGGGTCTCGAGGTGGATAAAGCCAAGGTGGGAGTCATTGAAAATCTTCCACCACCTATTTCTGTGAAAGGAATCCGTAGTTTTCTTGGTCATGCGGGTTTTTATCGGTGTTTCATTAAGGACTTCTCGAAGATATCTAAGTTGTTGTGCAACTTGCTCGAGAAGGATGTGCCTTTCAAATTTGATGATGAATGCTTGGCGGCATTCGAGACTCTCAAGAAGAGTTTGATAACTGCACCAGTTATTACGACACCTGATTGGACAGAGCCTTTTGAGATGATGTGTGATGCGAGTGATAATGCGGTGGGAGCAGTTCTTGGGCAGCACAAGAATAATCTTTTTCATGTGGTCTACTATGCCAGTAAGAGTCTAAATGGAGCTCAAATGAACTACACCACTACTGAGAAGGAGCTCTTGGCTATAGTTTTTGGTTTCAAAAAATTTTGATCTTATCTTCTTGGGACAAAAGTGACAGTATTCACTGATCATGCTGACATTCTCTATTTGGTTTCAAAGAAGGATTCGAAGCCTAGACTTATTCGTTGGGTGCTCTTGCTACAGGAATTTGAGTTAGAGATCAAGGATCGAAAAGGTACTGAAAATCAAGTAGTTGACCATCTCTCTAGATTGGAGAATCCCGATTCTACTTCACATGATAAGACATTGATCAACGAATCTTTTCCGGATGAGCAGTTGTTCGCAGTCCAGGAGGAAGAGCCATGGTTCGCAGATATTGTGAACTATCTTGTCAGAAATATAATGCCTCCTAATATGAATGCAACTCAAAAGAAGAAGTTTCTGCATGAGGTGAAGTGGTACATATGGGATGAACCGTATTTATTTAGACAAGGAGCTGACCAGATCATCAGGAGATGTATCATATTCTATGAGACGGAAGGGATATTACGAGACTGCCATTCCACAGTTTATGGTGGACATTATGGTGGTGAAAAGACAGCAGCTCGTATTCTGCAAGCAGGTTTTTTCTGGCCTACTTTGTTTAAGGATGCACTTTAGTTCATTTTAAGTTGTGATCATTGCCAAAGAGTGGGGAATCTTACGAGGAAGGATGAGATGTCGTTAAATGTGATGCTTGAAGTCGAGGTCTTTGATGTTTGGGGAATCGATTTCATGGGACTATTTGACTCATCCTGCAATAATCAGTACATCTTGCTGGCAGTCGATTATGTCTAAAAATGGGTAGAAGTTAAGGCTCTACCGATAAATGATGCAAAGGTAGTGTTGAATTTTCTTCATAAGCAGATTTTCACAAGGTTTGGAACGCCACGAGTAATCATAAGTGATGAGGGGTCGCATTTCTGCAACCGTAAGTTCACTTCTATGATGCAGCGCTACAATGTGAATCATCGTGTTGCTACTGCCTATCATCCGCAAACAAATGGTCAAGCTGAAGTGTCTAATAGAGAGATCAAGCGCATTCTAGAGAAAGTTGTTTATCCGTCAAGGAAGGATTGGTCTTTAAAGCTCGATGAAGTTGTTTGGGCTTATAGAACAGCATACAAGACTCCATTTAGGATGTCCATGTTTCAACCTGTTTATGGTAAGGGATGTCATTTACCTGTGGAGCTTGAGCATAAGGCTTATTGGGCGTTGAAGAAGTTGAACCTTGATCTAGATGTAGCTGGGAAGAAGCGAATGCTTCAGTTAAATGAACTTGATGAATTTTGACTCCAAGCATACGACGAGAACAACAAAATGTACAAGGAAAAAGTGAAAAGGTGGCACGACAGGAAGCTATATCCTAAGTCATTTGTGTCGGGGCAGCAAGTTCTTTTATTCAACTCTCGACTCCGACTTTTTCCTGGAAAGTTGAATTCAAGGTGGTCTGGACCTTTTATTGTCAAAACTGTGTTTCCACATGGAGCGATGGAGATTTTTTAGAATGATCCGGGCCAACCATTCAAGGTTAATGGTCAGCGATTGAAGGATTACTATTGGGACACGGAAACCCGGGAAGTGGTTAGTACCGTTTTATTGTCAAGCTAATGACGTAAAAGAAGCGCTTCTTAGGAGGCAACCCAAGATTTGTTATTATAGGAACCCTTAGAAGTCAGTAACCTATCCAAAGACACAAAAAAATCAGAAAAATTGGGCAAGAATTTTTTTTTTTCAGACACCCTCTGGGTGCCCGCTCAGGATGTTGGGCGCCCGCTCAGCTTTGCTGAGCGACCGCTCAGCACCCGACTGTCTGAAATTTTTTTTTTGCCTTCTGAAAAATCTAAAAAAAACAGAAAAATCCAAAATAAAAACACAAACCCACAACCCACGAATTCTTTTCCCATTAACCCATATTTTCTCCCTCAAACCCCACTCCTAATCAAATTCTAACCCTAATCCTTACCCTATATATACATACAACTCCTCCATATACTCTCCCATATACTTTCAACCTTAAAACTCTCATCCATATTCAAAAACACAACTCTTAAACACTTTTTCTCAGTTTCAATGGCACCCAAGAGATCAATACCTATTGATAGCAGCAGCACCGTTCCTACTGCTGATTCTTCGAGGGGAACTGCTGCGAGACCTCGTTTTTTTGATAGGGCTGCTGAAGAGGAGTATACTAGGCTTCTGGCTAAGCCGATCCTGAAGGAGAGGGGATTCTTACCATCGGGGAGGGATGGTGAGTTGTTGCCGATGATTGCTGAAAAGGGGTGGATTTCTTTTTGTGAGTCGCCAGAGGCGGTTCCGATGAGCGTGGTTCGCGAGTTTTATGCGAATGCAAAGGCTGAAAAGAATGGGTTTTCTGTTGTTCGTGGGCTTATTGTGGATTATCATCCGGAGGTGATTCGCCGTGTGATTGGACAGCGGCAGCGGAAGCCCACCGAGGAGAATTGGAATGAGAATCCCTCCGAGGAGTTTGATTTGGATTTGATTTGTGCTACTCTCTGTCAGCCGGGCACGGTTTGCAAGTTCAAGACTGGAACTAACGAGTATCGTTCTTTTCCGGCAATTGCGATGAATAGGTATGCCCGTGCATGGAATGCCTTTATTTGTGCTAATATTTTGCCTACTTCACATGCACATGAGGTTACAGTTGAGTGAGCAAGGTTATTATGGGGTATTTTGAATGAGAAGTATTATGTGGACCTTGGTGAGTTCATCTACCAGGGGATTCTGAAGTTTTTGAGGGGAGCGAAGCAAATGAACATCCCTTATGCATCTACTGTCATAAAGCTATGCCGAGTAGTGGGAGTTCATTGGCCTTCTCATGAACAGTTGCAGATGCCGGCCGCTCCTATTGATTCAGCGACTCTGAATGCGATGCAGGAGTGGACGGGTGGAGAGCTCGAGGAGCATGGGTTGGGTTATCATCTTCCAGGAGGACGTCCAGCAGCTGGTGCTACTATGGCTAGGCCGGGTTGTGATGAGGCAGGCTCTTCTAGAGCTCAGGAGGGTGCTGGGATGGCTGATGCCCAGTATAGGAGGCTATCGAGGAGGATGGATGCCATGTATGAGTCACAGAGTAGGTTCACTCAGGAGCTCACCCTAGCACTTGGGACTGCTTTCAGAGGAAAAGGAGCTGACATCCAGTGGCCCATTTTTTGTGAGGACTCTGCTTATCCGCCTCCTGATACTCCACCCTCTGAGGGTGATGATGATGATTTCTCCGAGTAGGTATACCATGTGTTCTTTTCTACTACCTTCACTGGGGACAGTTAAGATTTTAAGTTTGGGGGTGGTAGTTAAGGAATATTTTTGTGTGTGTGTCATGTAGTTGCATATTCATGATCGTTTAGTTCATATAATTGCATATTTTTGCCATATAGTTTTTTTTTTGTTTTTTTATTTTTGTTTTATAGCTTTATTTATCATGTCATTTAGCTCATGCATATACCATGATCCCTTTTGCGTTGTTTTACCAATTGATTTGTGATATTGATGCAAGTGTAGTGATAGCGTTAGAGTGATGTTGAGTCTTGTAGGATGACATGCATGCTAGTAACACTTGTAATTTCACTAAGTCTTAGAGTATGCTTAAGGACTAGATTGTTGTCATGGTTTGATGGTTTTTGAGGTTAATCTATTGATTATGCTTAGAATTTATAATAGGTTCTTAATGATAAAAGGCATGAAAAGAAAAAAAATGGAGTAAAAATTGGAATTCATTGCTAATTGTGGCTAGGCGTCAAATGGCTAGTAGCCGGCTCGTATTTTTATGCGAGTAGTCTAGGGTTGAGCAAGATGAAGCGAAACGCACTTGCTCAGAAATTTGGAAAAAAAATAATAGAAAAAAAAGAGAAAAATAAAAAGAAAAAAAAAATAAAAGAAAAAAATAAATAGTTAATGCATAATTGATCACGAGTGGGCTCTTTGGTATTCGAGTTATTAATTTCGTAGGGGACTTTGTGCCTAGTGACATAAGGCTTTTATAGTCTGGGATCCGCTAACCTAACGCTCGCTAAATGGATACCATTATATAAGTCTTTTGTGGACCTCACTCATTGCACGGTCAAATAAGCATTTGTTGTTGTGTTGAAAAAAGGCATGGTTCCGTAATAAGCTCCAGTAATCTTGAAGTGTTATAAGTCATTTTGTGCCTAAAATTTATTCTTGGTATAATCATGTGATTTCCTTAAGGATAGTCGAGTTATGATAATTGATCTAGTTTCGAAGCAAATCTGTTAAGCATCCACACACACCACGTTTCTGGTTGTATGTTAGGTTGCATGCTTTGATTGATCTTTATTCGCCTAATTGCATTTGTTGAGATGTCGTGAGTTGGTTGGTTTAGTCGTTGTAAGGGGGATCACTGCATTTCATATAGATTGCATTCATGCATGTTTTTGTTTTGTTTTTGAGTTTGTGACGCTTGAGGACAAACATCGATTTAAGTTTGGGGGTGTGATAGTGGCATTTTATACCACTTAGAACGTCTTATAATGGCTTGAATTGATATCTTGAAATCAAGTATTTTGTGTATTAGATGTGTTTTTCTAGTGTTTGTGCATTTCAGGGTATTACTTGTGTTTGCAAGTGGGAAGTTAGGAGCAGAACGCAGCAGAAAACGGGAGCAAATTAATAAATTTTCCAGTGAGGTGCTGGGCGCCCGCTCAGCCTGGCTGGGCGGCCGCTTAGGAAGCTAGGCGGCCGCTCAGGGTCGTAAAATAAGATACTGATTTTTAGACTCCTGATTCTGTTGGACTTCCGACTTCTAAGATAGTTGGGACTTGTGGGGATTCTATATAAGTAGTTTTCAGAGACGTTTCACGTGTAGAGAATCGTGGTATCAATCAAGGAGCAAGGAGAGAAGGAAGAAGACCATTTTAGCACATCACAAATAAGAAGAGGAAGCATAGTTTTCTTGTGATTCTTTTATTCGTTGTATCAGTGGATGCTAGTTTTCTTTACTTTGAACCTTATTACTCTTGTGACATATTATGGTTTTAATAAGTATTTTTATTAGTTATTTTTGTGTGTTATTATCATCTTTTCATATGAACCCATTGTGACGATGAGTTCTATCATGGGCTAATCGTGATCATGGGGTCGTAACGGATTTACTATGATTTCTTTAGTTAGTTGTTTAATACCTTAGTGTGTGATGATTGTATAATATCTAGCATTAGTTGTGCTTATTCGTCTTATGTGCGTCGCGAACATATAAGATAGGGTGTTAATCTCTTGTGAAGCGACAGTGGATCTTGAGGTTTAGAACTTGCCATGCTAGCATAGGTTCATGTATGTGTATGCATGATTAGTGGGTAACTCTAACCGTTTTACTTGCCCTGTGTAAGCATAAGGAATAACTTGTGCTTAAATCGTTATATTGTCAAATTCTGTAGACATATAGGGTCTCAACATAATTGATGCCTATTCAACTTCTATCTTAATTGTGGATGTTTGGTAGAATGGTATTAGTGCAACGAAAGTTGGCTTTTATCAGTTTCGTGTTGTTCGATTAATATCATCATTGGTACATGCTAAGGGTAATAACAATAACTATTGAAGGAAGTGGTAATGAGGTTATGATCTCATGTGTGTTTAATATTGTTAATTCAAGTGTCAATTAAGTGTTTAATTCTCGTAGTTAATTATAGTTAATAATTAGTTAATTAATTTTACGTGTTATTGTCTTGACATTGAGAAGTAATCATACATTGGTGAGTAAGTGTTAATTGAACATAATTAGTCTAAGTCTCTGTAGGAACGAACGAGAAATTATTCTATATTACTTGCGAACGCGTATACTTGCGTGAATTATTGGCACGTGTCTTTCCGCCTAACATCTATAAACTCTGAAATTGTTTTGAATGTTCTGTGACTATTCAATCCATTGAGAATTATCTTGTTAGATGCTGACTTAGTAGTCTTTAACATACTATGTATCCCATTTTTGAATTAGTTATTTATGTGGAAATCAATAACATAAGCAAATTCTGATTTTGATCTTAGTCAAATTTACTTCCTGTATCTTATTACTAAGTCACAAACTAGATTATTGCTTCTTATCTGTCAAATTCTGATGTCAGTAAATCTTAAGAATGAACTACATACTTTATAAGCCTCACTTATCTGAGGAAAATAAAAGAAAAAAAATGAAATCAGGTACTCCTTTAAGATCAAGAGTAAATATGTGAAAGGGAAGATCCAAGTGCATTGCTAGTATTAAGTTATATGCATTAGAAAAGAAAATTATTTTTTCTTGGTGACTTTTCACATTTTCTGATTACTGGAGAAATATTTCGATAACAACATAAATTCTAATGGCAGTTGTAACTCATTTACACTGAGAAGCCATTATCAAAAGAATTTCAAAAGATGCATAAAATAAGCACAAACAGTTGAGGTGGATTCTTGCATAACTTTATTCTACAGTAGTATTCATAATTCAAGACAGATTTTAAGCATTTTTCTTAGTTAAGCCGTACTTCTAAGATATACTGAAGTTTATCAGACTTTAATCATTTGCACATAAACACACTATCACTCCATATGAATGCTCTTCCGAGAACTCCTTCCTAACCCGAAACTCTTCCGAGAACTCCTTCCTAACCTGATCATTTGCACATACACACACTATCACTCCATATGAATGATGAAAATTACTGTGGTGATTAAGTTGTTTCTGATAAATAGTTAAGTATTATTTGCATAAATTTTGAGGACAAGTTCTGATTATGTTCTGATGATTAAACTCTGAAGAAACCAGTTAGTATTTGTGTGAAGAAACACAGACACAGTCATTCACCCTTTGAGTACAGAAGCCATGTTCTGATGACCGTTAAATTCTGATAATAGTCAAGTTCTGATGCAACTCCTAATGCTTGCATGGCATTATTTATTTACTTGACTTATTTTTGATATTTACTGTAATGGTCATATTTTCAGAAAATACTTAAGTGAGATAAAAAACATTTCTAATCTTTTGGTTAATGGGAAACGTGTTTGTTTTGACAACTGCATGTGCACAATTATTACTGCACGTTTATCGTGCCCACTAATAATGTTTTGACTGATTACATGCTGCCAGGTGTCAAAAGTTCGGTTCAGCTTCAGAAATTAGCCGTTGTAATAAGTGGAGCGTATATATATGAGAGATAAAAGATTTTACAATCTTTTACCTACTTTCTCACTCTTTTCTCATCTCTCTTATTCTCTTACACTCTTACTATTTTCTGACGCTACTTTCTTACAGGCATTTTATCAAACACTTTCTACACACACATTATTTCACTTAATTTATCACAGAAATGGCACCAAAGAATGTTATCTTTAATGGATCCAAGTTCGTCCCCAACAACTATATGGTTATTCTCAGCAAGGACGATGCTTCTTCAGATCTTCACTTCATTCAAGATTTTCTTGCTCGCAGTGAGATTGGGTATGCTTTGACCCAACCACAAGCACTCTCAGGAACACAAATACTGGAGTTTTGGAGGACTGGAGTCTATGATGATGGTGGTGAAGATGGGTCTCCAAGCATCATTTTCACAACTGGGGAGTATGAGCACCTGGTTAACCTGTCTACTGTTTGATAAGCTCTGCATTTGCCAGAAAATTGTACTTTCAATGCTCAGATTGGGAATCCACTTCTACAGAGAATGATGGCCAATCTTGGCTATGAGAAAAGTCTGTCCAAGCTGGGACAGCTAAAGAGGCCCTACATCAGAAGTGAGTGGAACTTCTTTTTTGATTGCATCACCAAAGCCTTTTCCAAGAAATGCTCAAATTTTGATGTTATTCCAATTCCGAGTCATCAAATAGGGTATGCACTTCTTAATCAAACTCATTTTGATTATGCTACTGCTATTTTGAGTTTTATTGGGGATAGGATGATAGAGGACCCAAATACTGTTTATTTTGCTATGTTCTGTCAGATTATTTATAATTTTTGTTGTTCTGATAAGCCCCAAGTCTTTAGTAACTTGATTCAACCTTTTCAACTTCATAAAAGGGCCTTCACAGACTTGTTATCTGCTGATAATAAGAAAGACATACTAAGACCTCTTCAAATTCCTCTATCTGTAAAATAGTTCTTAGTAAACTCTGACCCCAACACATACACACCCAAATTTTCCGAAGTTGCACCCTCTCAACCACCACAATCCACTTCTGGTGTCTCTCAGCAGATACCAATTGTCAGCACTTTCAAATCCAAAACTAAACCAACCTCTGGTACTTCTCAAAAGGTGCCAGTTGTAAAATCTGCTACAACATCCAGACCCAAATCTTCAAGAGCAAAATATGTTCCTCAATCTCCACCAAGGAGAAAGAGAAGGCTGATTCTGAGAGTTGAATCAGATGAGGAAGAACAGGTCCAGGTTCCTGCATTAGAACCTGTGATAATAGAAACTGAAGAGGTAACTCCTCAGAAAAAGGATGAAGCCGAGGGTTCTGGGATTTTGAAAAGGAAAAGACCTTCAAATTCTGATACACAACATGTCACTCCTCCATCTAGAAGATCAAGGAAGACTAGAGCAGGTGTGCATATTGCACAAACTCAATCTGAAGATACTGAAGATGCTGAGGAAGGGGATCAGGAATCTCTGATCTCATCAGAACCTATTGTGATTGAAGCCCTGCCAGTAGCTGAGGAAATTCCGATAAAGGAATCTGAAATTCCTGAAGACCACATATCAGAACCTGTACAAGAATCTGTGACTTCTCCACCTCACTCTCCAATCAAAGCTACAGATGATGTTGAAGAACAAGAGACAAGTCCTGAAATAGATATTCATAATTTGAATATACCTTCTGTTCTCTATCTGGAAGCTCCACCAGCAAAACAGCCAACATCTCCTGTTTCACCAATTCTACAAGCTGAGATACCATCAACTCCAATTATGGATATAGATACTGAAGATCAAAATTTAGATGCTACAGAGTCTCCTACAGCCACACACACCCTGGTGTTATCTGAAGATGAGGAGATTCTAGCAAGTTCTGGAGAGCCAGCTCCAGTAAATACTTCATTGCTTACAGGAAAGGAGGCTTTGTTCCAGTTTGAGGAAGTGGCTCCAGTTCCATGGGAGGAAACCTTTAGAGGGACTGAGTGGATGCACAAATGGAATGATGCTGATTTTATTCCTAGCCCACATATTCTGTCAGAGCATATTTCAAAAGCTGATGAGTTGCTGACAAGTTCTGACTTCAAGCACCAACTAAAAGTCACAGCTCTCAGTACTAGAACTCTACAAGGACAACACTCCATGACTCATGCAAAGGTTGATAAACTTCAAGAGACAGTTGATAAGATGGAAATGATGCAAAAGCTAGTCAAAAAGAGGTTTATCAGACCTATTCATGAAAAAGTAGAGGCTATTGAGCTTGTTCAAGTCCAGCAGCAGGCCCAACTGGATGAGGTATTACAAAACCAGGCTGCTCAACAGACTCAGTTAAATGAGATCCAATCTTCAATGGAACTCCTTCTTTCACTACTCCTGACAGATGATGCCAAAAAGGGGGAGTTCGTAGTTAAGTCCAAATGCTCACCAATCAAGACACTGAAGAAAAAGGATGATCATGGTGATGACCAGGGAAACTCTGATAAGAGTAGAGGTCACAGTCAAGGAGAGCAATTAAGCAGGATTCCTTCTCAACAGACAGGTTCTCATCAGAGATTGTCTGGTTCTACTCAAAGGAGGGATAAGAAAGGAAAGAAGCCTATAAATCAGGATGTTTCTTTGTTGATCACAAATTCTGATGATCAAGTTCTGACAACTACTTCTGATGTAATAATTCAAGCTGGAAGCCAAGATTCACAGAAGTTTTTGCAGACTCTGAAATTTAAGGGAAAGAAAATAACATTTTTTTACAAGGATCCCAAAATTCAAACTATTGATGAAGAACCGGCCAAGAGACTATTCCTTAAGGATAATCCAAGAGTGGATTTAGAGGAATTAGGAGAAGAAGAAGCTAAATTTACTGCTGAGAAGAGCAAACCAAAGTCAAAAGCTTCTGATGCTAAAAAGCTACCAAGGCCAAAAGAAAAGGGGATTGTGATAAAAGAAAGATCTGCCACAGAGATTCCTAGATCAAGTACTAGATCTCAAACTACTACTGATCCCAAAGACAAGGGAAAAGGAAAAGTTGGGGAGACAGTCAAGAAGCAGAAAATGAAGATTCCTCAAATTCTGATGGATCCTGTGTGCAAGATGGTTCAAGTCTTTGATGATGCTGCAGAAGATGAAACTGTTGAAACTCTGAAAAGAAGAAAGATGACAGAAGAATCTAAGACAACCTCTGATATAGCTCAAGTTGTTCAGAGTGAAGAAGTTCAGAACTTGACAAATCCTGAAGAAATTTTAGAACAGCAAGCTACAGAAGAATCTGCAAATCCTGAACAAGTCATCAAGACATCAACCTCTGACAGAGCTCAAGTTGATTTGGGAAAGATGACAATTGCTGATAAGAAGAAACTCCTATAGAAAAATGTTAAACCATCAGATCCTAAGAAAAGTCAACTGCTATCTGATTTCATGACTGTTGGAGTGAATGCCAGAGAAGCAAGAGACAGATCTGGGTTAGGATCAAGCCAAGCCAAGAAGAAAACAGGAGTTGAAGTAACTATCAAAGTTCCATTTTTATTAATTGACAAACCACTTGAGGAAGTTACACAGAAACACCTTGACAAGGTTTATATCTGCTCAAGTGGTAATGGATACTCATGATAAGAGTAAAGTCAAGGAGAAGCTGATTCTATTTCTTAAAGATGGAAGAACATACAGAATGTCAGAATCAGATGTGCTGAACAAATCTCTTAAAGAACTTCAATTCATTCATTATCTTTTGGAGATAAAGTTTGAGGTTACCAGAAGATGGTCAAATTTCATGATAAAGACCATAAGGGATAAAGCCAGAATCTCTGGATCAAGGGTTGCAGAATTTATTCCAAAGATAGTTGAAGATGATGGAAGAGAAATTCCAATAAAGAATAATTATTCTAAGATAGAAGTTATTTTGAAAGAGAAATGTCTATGCTATAATGAAGACTCCTATCATCCAAGATTAATCAGAGTTGGTGATAAATTGGAAAGAAATCACATTTCAGCACTTAGGACTGCCATCTACCAGATTGGAAGTCAAGATGAAGAACTGCAGCAAGTCAAGGCTAAATTAGCTCAAGTCCTGAGAAATGCAGAAGAGAAGCTGATATCAAACTTTGTCAAGAATCATTTTTTGATTCAGATTGATTCAGTAAGATTGGTAAAAGCTACAAGGACTGTAAGTTGTAGTTAGTTGTCTAAATAAACTCTCATTGCATTTGTACTTAAATGTTTTTGACATCATCAGGTTTATAACTTGTACATTTTTCATAATATACAAGTTGGGGGAGATTGATAGATATGTTTGATGATGTCATGAATAATCTGATGTGTTTAGTTTCAGAACTTAATATTAGAACTTATCACGACTTAGCTGGGAATCAGGATTTACTGAAGACAGGAAGATATCAGAACTTAAGGTATCAGAACTTGTAATATCAGAACTTAAGGAAGGATATGCTTCAGAAGTAAAGTGCGGCTGATTTCTAGGAGAGGATCTGGACTAAACAAAGGAAGATATGCTTTAGGAGTTGGACGACTAGAAGACTTGTAAAAAGATAATATCTGATTGATATATTTTAGGAAGAGATGTATTTCATATCAATTAGAAGATATCTTGTAACTGTGTACTATATAAACACAGCTTAGGGTTTACACTATATGTGTTATCATTCTCGAGAATATTATCCACTGTAACCCTAGCAGCTCTTAGTGATATCATACATCACTGAGAGAGTAGATTAAACCTACTGTAACAGAGTTTGATATATTGAATAAACTTGTTTTTGGTTACATACTTGTGTTTATAATTGAATTGATTGTAGATACTATATTCAACCCCCTTCTATAGTAATATTGAAGCCTAACATATAATAACAGAATACATAAAAATATAAAATTTATATAAAATATTTAATCATATTGTTAATAAAATATGAAATATTAGGTAGATTAAATACTCACTATTGAAACTTGATTATTTTATGTATTTGTTTAATCAATTTTGAACCAAATTATAAATTCTGATCAATAATGGATTCAGATTCTAGTCATTTGAATTATAGAACTGATAAATAAAATGCATTCTAAATATTTACAAAAAGTGACTAGATTTTGTTTCAAGTACGCGTTCTTAAAAAGTGAATTTTTAATTGGATTGTTATATACACTTGTGTGAGAAAGGGAGGTGACATGGGCACATTGCACACATGACATTAACGATATGATAAAAATATCCTCAAACATCTCTTCTATACCGAACATGTTAGCTACTAGTTAACTTTTTTTAGGAAATTGTTAAATCGAGAGCAAAAAATTAACATCCAGAGCAACTTTTCTAATACATACCAAAATGTCCTTAATATCTAGCTTCCAGAGCATCAGAGTTATAATTCATATTGCAGTACATAGCAAAAATAAACCTGAACAAAAGTTCACTTGATATCTTGTGTTTACAAGTTTAAAAATCCCACACTTCCATCCTGATATAAATATTAAGAATTAGGGAAAGCATTTTCCTCCTATATCGGACATGGAGTATAGCAATCAGCATATGATACGTTATTTTTTCCCCTGGACAAGAACGACTATTATGTCTGGTACATCCATAAAGGCTACACTTCCGTGTTTTTTCAACCATCTCGAATTCATATATATTTTTCTTTATTTAAGAACTCACTTATTCTTCGATCCTTATGGCCGTCCTTTATGTTATACAATTCCGGTTCAAAAAAGTTGAATGAACGATCATTTACTAGTTGAGATATCACATCCACAACACCATCTTTTGAGTGAGAGGCCACTCTTGATACTTGTCTTCAACATAACCAAGCAATTCTTTCAATTTCATATTGTTGAAATCATTCTCATCATTAATAGCAACAAATTGTCGATTATCAATCCTCCATTGAGAATGTATGACATCAATAGGTATAACTTTATCTTTCCAATCATTTAACATGTGTGCACAAGGGAGGCCCATAACTTTTTTAAATTGGCATGTGTACTAGGGTGTTCTTCTCATATTTAACCAACTCCCATTGTTTAAAAATTTATTTCATGGCAAATTATGATACTCGATTATTTAATTCTTGAGCAGTTAGAAAGAGTTCTAATTTTGTCACGCCCTGACTTAATAATAGATATTATACAACTTATTACAATAGTTAACAAAAGGAAGTAAATACATCTAAATCCAAGATCTTACAGTTTAGGATTTGGAACAACCCAACACTATTAACTATTTCAACCTGATTTCTAATATCGAGTCCTCGCACAAAACGATCACTAATCT
This sequence comes from Apium graveolens, assembly GCF_009905375.1. Lineage (NCBI taxonomy): Eukaryota > Viridiplantae > Streptophyta > Magnoliopsida > Apiales > Apiaceae > Apium > Apium graveolens. The sequence continues at coordinate 249,630,574 of NC_133655.1, forward strand.
ACCTGAGCTCAAACATATGCATTGGCATCACAAGTCTTACGCATTGTCTGCTTGAATCTAAACATATCCGCTAGCTGAAATATCAGGGTGAAAGCAAGTAGTGAGCCAAATGCTCAACAAGTGCTATACAATACAATACAATAAATAAATCGAGATAAAAGAATAACAATGTGAAGGTAGAGCTAATAATAGCAAGAGATAAACTTTTGAGTGAAGGCATCATTTATTTGTAACAAAAAAATTCAAAACCATTTCTTTATCAAATCCATTTTATGATGCTACGGATTACAACCGGTGATCAGCCGCGAAGTAATCCCGAACCTCGCTGGGTTCTAGAACATTAAGGGGATCCCTAGGCAACTTTTAAGCCTACAAATTAAGAGGGGAAAGGACTTGCGTCTCAGTCCAGATCCACTATTTAAGAAAATATTTGTCCCCCTTTGGGACTGGAAGTCAAATTTTAACCTTTTTATTTTAAAAATTGATGCCAATTGCTAATTAACTACTTAAACAGTAAACATTATTAACAAGGTTTTAGATTAACTCTGAAGCACTGGAAAAAGATCCACTAAATTTCAAGGCCATGATCCACTAGACTATATTTTATCAAGAGAAATTTGCAAGGTTTCCATTTACAAGGATTTTGACGGTGAGATTTAGCAAGGTTATCGGATAGTATGAAGGAACAAAGTCAAACTAGGTCCAAGGTAATGGCTCAAGATAAGACATAGGTATTAAAGTATAAAGAAGGTGATCATTAATGGTTTCAGATAAGATTTAGGTATTAAAATATAGAGAAAGTGAGCATCAGCTCAAGGTACAATAAAGTATCATGCTTTAGGGTAAAGATAGGGTTATCAAATAATTATGAACAATCGTTAAGGAACAACTGACTTTTAGGTATCAAGACAAGGTTACTGGGTATAACTTGCACATGGTTCAACATCATAATTACTTTGGTATACTAGCATGATAGGACTTTAGATTTACTTGCATAGCAATCTTCAAGTAAAGTTAAACTACTTGAAATAAATACTTGAGGGTTCATGTCATTTTCATATAATAAAAAGATAGATTCGAAACCACTTGGTTCATGTATATCAAGGTGAATTAAAATACTCGCATCATATATAAGAACTGGTTATCACACACTTACACTGTATACGAAAAGACAGGTTGAATCACTTGTCTTGAGAAAGGCTTGACTTGACTGGCAGGTAGGAGCAACTGGAAGCTTTACTCGACCTTAATGGCAAGTTTACCCTCGTCTCGAGATCCTACACCAATAATAATAACCTCATTATAATATATTCTTACCAACTCAACCTATTTGTAAACCAAAATTTAACACAATGGCACTTAGGCCTATATACACTCAATTTACAATCACCTTATAATTATAATAGTACACATAGACACATATGCTCACATACCATATTTAAGTACCAAATAATATCACACACACTATATTGCATCACTAGGCTTGGATGATCTCACTCCACTTACTTAAGTCACTTGGTCGCTAACTAGACAAAAACTCCAAATTTTGACCTCCTAACTCGATGTGCCTTTACTGAACCATCCAATTCCTATCGACCCTAACTTGGGCCTTTCACTCTACTGACTTTATGATATCTTTTAACTATGGTGGTCAACCAAAAATTCACTCCTAAGTGCTCTAAAACTATGTGGTAAGTGAATGGGCTCATTATAGTAAATTTCAGAATGACATCTATGGTTTCTTGGGTGCATTTGACACTCTTACACTTCAAGTTTACCTCCAAAACTTCTACACTAGAATCTCCTGATCATAATCCAACTTCCAAACTTGATGTGGCTCAAGGGCCTAGCTTGGGCCTCCCTAGGCCTAAGCTTAAAGTCTACATTTCCCCTGTTTTTCTGGGCAGAAAAGGGTCCTGATTTGAACTAACTTATGACACATTATTCTAACTCATAACCTATGAACTATGGCTGGAAAAACTCCTCTGACACTCCTTCTAACTAAGGCCCAACATGGCCTAATTAGGGCCTACCTATGACATGGTCAGAACTTCCTATTTCTAAGTTGCAACAAAATTGTCCCCTGCTGGACAGATTTTGTGTTTCCACTCGTGCACCTAACCAAACGTCTTACAAACCTCTAAACAACACCTAAAACCTAATGTATGCTCCTAGTGCTAGCTTCTGGTGACTTGGGTCTCAAAGTGCACAAAAATTACAAGGTCAAATCTCACTCTAAACCTCAGGGTACCAGACTGATTTTCTGCAGAATCTAATGCTCTCCTTTTACCAAGATATTTACTTGGCAAACCCAACCAAACATCAATCAAAAACCCAAAACAAACCTAAACCAAGTTGATCTAATGAACTAACTCTCCTACACTCAACATTGGCTTGGTGGAGATCATCCTTACCTAAGGTGCAACATAGCAAAATAAAAGTTAACATACTACACTAAATACAAGTCATCAAGTTTTCGAAAATAACAATTTATATCCTCTTCATATATATTCGAATTAACATCACATATAAAGGAGCACAATTTAAGATCAATATCTTAACTCTACTGAAATTAAAGCCTATTAACAATTATCAATCCAAATGATCAAGAACTTTCGAAAACCATGAGTTGATTTCATGCATGCATGCCTTCGAATTTTACAAGCCAAAATCATATGATTTCCACAATAATTTTTATCATAAAATCAACATGCAAGCCTAACATAGACTAATACTAAATGATCACTTAGCATGCAAAGGGTTTCATCAAGTTTTCACTACAAAATTCATATTATTATCACAAAAACATATAAGAACTGAACAAGGCAACAAAACACCACTAAAAACCATTCATTCGGCTCCTTTATGGTCATGTCCGAATGAAATGGAAGGGAAATGGCCATTAAAAACAAGAAATTCACTCTCATGACTTGGCATTTCACCATTCCTTATAGTTCCCTCAAAAATGCAACCTTAAATCCATGAGAATCAAGATTGTATTTTGAGTTCTAGTTAAACTATGACATGCAAGATTAAAACTCAAACTTTTCACTCTAAACTTTTTAGAATATATATGAACAACATGTAGGGAGTAAGATTACTTGAATATAAGATGGATGTTTGAGTGAAAGAATGAAGAAAGAAGGGGATGGGGGCTTCGGCTATGGGAAGGGCCGAGAGGGGGGTTGAGCCGAGAGGGAGGGGGAGGAGAAAGGAGTGGGTGGAATGGTGGAGTGAAAAATGAAGTGCTCATGGTACTTGTGTTTATTTTTATGCCTTTGATTTGACTAAATGTGAGTGGATTTAGTAAATGACAAGAGTAACCTTCTAGCTAAAGTTGGGTAAATTTGCATGCAAGGATAAAGAGGTAAATTGGCTAGTAGAATGAGAGTGAGTGGGGTTGGAATTGTCTTTTTAGCCCTTTAGTTGAATGGGAGGGTATTTGCATGCAAGGATATTCATGTAATTTGCTAATTACTAAACAACTAATTTTCAAAGATCTATTTTTATAAAATAAAGTAAAAGCTCAAAAATTATAAAAATTGTACCATAAAATAACTTGGATTTTTAGAAATTTTATGAGATCACTTTTGAAATTTGTGACTGAAATAATTTTTAAAAGATAATTTCCATGGTAAAGAATAATCTTTATAAATCAAAAATAGGAGCAATTAATAAAACTTTCGCTTTGAAAAATTTATATTCTTAGTAAAGCAATTTATAATGCAGCAACTCTATTCACACAAGTGTATAATCAAATAGGTATATTTATAATCGATTCAAATATTATACAAAGTTCGTAAATAATATTACACAAAATGTCGGTCGTAACAAATTTTCTCACTTGAAAGCCGCGATTTGATCTCCTGGAAGTCATTTTCAATTGCCAAGCAGATTCGTTCCTTTACTTTATGAAAATCTCATGTTGAAACTTTCAGGTATTGTTTCAATTTAGCATGTGCGCCTTCTGCTCTAGATGAAACATGACTCCGAAAATGTGTATATTTTTCAGTCCATGCATGAATAAACCTCTCTTTATGTGGAAGCCATATGTTCTTTATGTATCTTGTGGAAGCTTCTTTTTCTTTGTATGCAAGCTCAAAATCAGACCAGGTCTTCATATATTCCTCTTCAGTTCGAGAATATATCACTGAATTCCATTCCGATAAAAACATCTCCCACTCTTCTTGCTTCTCAAAACTGCCCTTACATTTTGGCAAAATATTTTTTTTCAATATTCCAGACACGTAGGAAATTTTTAGCCTTGGGAAATACAATCTCAATAGCATTCATCAATGCTAATTCCCTATCGGTCTCAATCACGGAAGGCTCGTATTCAGTAACTAAAATTCTTTTAAACTTTGTTAAAGCCCAAATATAATCATCACTTTTCTCATTCTCCATAAAAACAAAACATGAATAAAAGGAAGTGTTGAAACTTGACATTCCAACTATCAAGTAAAGGCATCTTATATTTATTTGTTTTGTAAGTACAATCCATCACAAAAATAGTAGGATAATTCTTAGTCAGTGTTATTATGATTGGATGTGAGATAAAAATACGTTTGATATTTCTATTATCATGATGATCAATGTTAAATATAAAATTACCTTGACGAAGTTCAGCAAACAAAGCTTGAATGAGAGTTCGTCCATCTAACTTTTCTTTTTTTTAATTTGAATTTCATATTTACGATAGCCTGATAAACTACTTTGGTACTAACATCCTCTTGTCGTAATGCCGAAAGAATTTGAAGAGTTTGAACACCAGCTCTTGTCATTCTTTCAATAGCCAATATTTATTCTTGTGATAATCGACGACTAGAAGGATGCCCAGAAAAATCAAATGAAGGTTCATGATTGTGTAAATTATTTTTCATCTCAACTCTCCAAAACCCAGCATCTTATTTCTTGCCACGAATTTGAAATGGGCAATTGATAAGTCGAGTTCCTGACTTTCTCTTTCAATTCTCAAAATAAATGTTTGACTTATTGCGATAGCTACCCTCTCTGTCACAACCAAGAACAACATACTTGTATTTTCTCAGTTAGATATATTTGAGATGTCATGTCTAATATGTTGTGTTTAGTTTCAGAACTTAATATTAGGACTTACTGGAAATCAGAACTTACTGAAGTCAGAACTTATATCAGAACTTAAGGTCGTCAGGATTTATATCAGGACTTAAGTGCGGATACTTCAGATAAGGAAAGCAGCTGATTTGCAGGAAAGAATCGTGACTAAAACAATAGAAGATATGCATGAAGAGTTAGAAGACTAGAAGACTTGTAGAAGATAATATCTGATTGATATATTTTAGGAGACAGAATTATATTCCATATCAATTAGAAGATATCTTGTAACTGTGTACTATATAAACAAAGCTTAGGGTTTACACTATAAGTGTTATCATTCACGAGAAAGATTATACATTATAACCTAGCAGCTCTTAGTGATATTGTTCATCACTGAGAGAGAACAACTGTTCTATTGTAACAGAGTTTAGTTTATTGAATATACTTGATTATTGTTACATACTTGTGTTGATAAATCGATTTGATTGTATAAACACTATATTCAACCCCCTTCTATAGTGTTGTGTGACCTAACAAGTGGTATCAGAGCCTTTCTGTTAACATACACACAGTAAGATCCAAACAATCAATCATGTCTGAAGAAACACAAACTCCAACTAAGCCCACCAAAACTCAAGATACTCAAAATACTCAAACCCACAGTCGATATGAGACTATTAGGGTTCCCATACTGAGACCATCTGAGTATCCCATATGGAAAGTGAAGATGACTATGTTTCTGGAAGCTACAGATCCAGAATACCTTGATAGAATTAATGAAGGGTCATATAAGCCTGCCAAGCTCTCTGTTACAGTTGCTGATCAACCAGCAAAGACCATACCAAAGGAGAAAGGTGAATACATACCTGAAGATATCTCATCTATTGCCAAGGATGTAAGGGTAAGGCATTTGCTGCATAGTACAATTGATAATGCATGTCAAACAGGATAATTGGATGCAAGACTATAAAGAAGATATGGGATGCTTTGGAAATAATATGCCAGGGAACTGATGCAATCAAAAAGAACAGGAAGACTATACTCACTCAAGAGTATGAGCACTTTGACTCAAAAGCTGATTAGTCATTAACTGATTTATATGACAGGTTTTCCAAACTCTTGAATGATCTGTCACTGGTGGATAAGGAATATGATCTTGAAGATTTAAATCTAAAATTCTTTTTAGCTCTTCCTGAAAATTGGGATTTGAAGTCTACTACCATAAGAGACAACTATGACCTTACAGAAACTACTCTTGATGAAATTTATGGTATGCTCAAGACTCATGAACTTGAGATGGATCAAAGGAGCAAGAGGCATGGAAGAAAGTCAAGGACAGTTGCTCTTAAAGCTGAGGAGAAATCTCCTAAAGTGGTTGTCTCAAAGAGGGGCAAAGGAAAGGCTCTCATCATAAAGACTGATTCAGAATCATCAGATTCTGATGATGATGATTCAGAAACTGAAAGTTTATCTGAAGTGGATGTTGATGCAGAGATGATGCAACTGTGTGCTCTTATGGTGAAGGGTATCACAAAGATAGCCTACAGGAAATTCAGAAAGGGCAAGAAGTTTTCCAGCAAAGGTGGAAGTTCTGAAAAGAAAGGATTCAGAAAGTCTGAAGGCAAAGGAGGAAAGTCTGACAGAGGAGACAACTCAAATATCAAATGCTACAATTGTGGTGAAAGAGGCCACATATCTCCTGACTGCAAGAAAGGAAAAAGTGATAAAGGCAAGGCACTTGTCACAAAGAAGAAATGTTGGACAGATACTTCAAATTGTGAAAATGAGGTGAACTATGCCTTGATGGCAAATGCTGATAGCAGTACTGACACTGCTGAATTGAAGGTACCTCAAACAACTTTTGCTTTTCATACTGATGATATTACTAAGTTGAGATTATATCTTAAAACCATGTTCATTAGTTTTAGAGATCAGACTTTAACAAATGAAAGATTAACATCTGAAAGTCTTGCTCTTAGAAACATAAATGACTATTTAGAAAAAGAGTTAGTTATGTTCCATCAAACTCAGAAAGAAAGAGATGATGCTTTGTATGTTAGAGATGAAGTGCTAAAACTGAATAAATCTCTTAAATCTGAATTAGAAAAGGAAAGAGAAATTATAAAAACTTGGACTAACTCTGGCAGAACAACTCAAAATATACTAAGTAGTGGAAACTGGAAAGAGGGCTTAGGTTATGAAGATGATAAAGTAGAAAAGGAAAATGTGTCATCTAAACCAAACTTTACCAAGAAAGCTGAAAAGCCTAAAGTTAATCCTGTTAAGTTTGTAGCAAAAACTGTAATGTCTGATTCTGAAAAGATGAAAGATTCTAGAACAGAAGTCAAAGAAAAGTCAACTTCTGACAAATTAAAACAGGACAAACCAGCTTCAGTAAACATAGGTTTAATGACTAAGAAGCAGCTTAAGCATGAGCTGAAAGAGATAAGAAATGAGAACAAGGTAAAGGAAGCTAGGAAAAATAGGAATGGAAAGGAAGGTGTGAATAAAAGCAATAATTATATGCATGTTCCTAATGCTCCTAGAAAGAAATGTTATAACTGCGGAAACTCTAACCATCTTGCTTCTTTTTGCAGGAAAAATAAAGATATAAACTCTTTACCTCCTAGATCAGGAGTTAAGAGTCAAGATGTTAGGTTTAAACCATAAAATCCTTGGTTTCATTGTGGTAGTTTATGGCATTCCATTTATACTTGTAAGGAATGTCATAGTTTGTACTATGATTATTATCAAATAAACCTTCTTTAAAGAAAGTTAGTGTAATTCCTTCTAGTGTAAAGTCTGATGCAAAGTCTGATATAAAATCTGATAAACAACATGTTAGCATAAACTCTGAAACTAAATTCGCTACAAATGCTAATAAACTTAAAAAGGCCAAAGGATCCAAGCAAGTCTGGGTCCTTAAAACTAACCAATAGTGGTCTTTGTGATTGCAGGGCAACAGGAAGAATATCCTAGTTCTGGACAGTGGATGTTCAGGACATATGACTGGAAATAAAGCCCTGCTATCAGACTTTATGGAGAAAGCTGGCCCAGGAGTTTCTTATGGAGATGGCAACATGGGAAAAATTCTGGGATATGACAATATCAATCTTGGGAATGTCATCATTGAAACAATAGCTCTTGTCTCAAGACTTAAACACAATCTGCTAAGTGTGAGTCAAATTTGTGACAGAGGTTATCATGTGGATTTCTTTGAAGAATACTGTGAAGTTGTAAGTAATTCTACAGGCAAAGTGGTTCTGAAAGGTTACAGACATGGTAACATATATGAAGCCAGACTTTCAACAAACTCTGATGGTTCTGCAATCTGTCTGTTAAGTAGAGCATCAATTGAAGAAAGCTGGGATTGGCACAAGAGACTCTCTCATTTAAATTTCAATAACATAAAGAGCTAGTAAAGAAAAATCTTGTGAGAGGACTGCCAAAATCAGTATTTGCTCCTGATGGCCTTTGTGATTCATGTCAAAAGGCAAAACAAAGAAAATCTTCATTCAAGAGCAAAACCGAATCCTCAATTCTTGAGCCTTATCACTTACTGCATGTTGATTTATTTGGTCCAGTCAATGTCATGTCTATTACAAAGAAGAAATATGTTATGGTTATAGTGGATGAATTCACAAGATATACTTGGGTGTATTTCTTGCACAAGAAGAATGAAACTGCATCTACTCTAACTAATTATGTCAGAAAGCTGGATAAGTTGGTTAAAGATTCTGTTAAAATCATAAGAAGTGATAATGGCACTGAGTTCAAGAATTCAATCATGGAAGAGTTCTGCAAAGAGCATGGAATAAAGCAGGAATTTTCTGCACCTGGAACTCCACAACAAAATAGAGTTGTAGAAAGAAAGAACAGGACTCTCATTGAAGTTGCACGAACTATGCTTGATGAAGCAAAGCTACCAACCTACTTTTGGGCTGAAGCTGAGCAGACTGCTTGTTTTACACAGAATGCTACACTCATAAACAAGCATGGAAAAACACCATATGAGATGGTGAAGAAAAAGAAGCCAAATCTGAAATACTTTCATGTATTTGGATGTAAATGTTTTGTTCTTAAGACTCATCCTGAACAACTGTCAAAATTTGATTTAAAAGCTGATGAAGAAATTTTTGTTGGATATCCACTTTCCAAAAAAGCCTCCAGAGTCTACAATTTAAGAACAAGGGTTGTCATGGAATCTATCAATGTATCTTTTGATGATAAAAAGATTATTGGACTTGAAGATTTCAATGATCATGATCAGCTGAGATTTGAAAATGAAGATTTAAATTCTGATTCTGTAAATTCTGATGACTTAAATCCTGATCCCGTAAGCTCTGACTGGTTAAGTTCTGATGTCATTAAAACTGTGGTAATTACTCCAAAGAAAAATGCACCTGTTCAGAGGGAGCAAGATAATGATCCTACCATAACTCAAGACTCTCAAGAAACATCAGAACCTGTCACTGGCTCTTCAAGTTCTGATGAACCAAATTCTGATAATTCTGGAAACTATGATTCTTCAATTCCTGAAGGATCCAACTAAAATTCTGAAATTTTAGAGAGCATAACTTTAGGGGGAGCATCAAAAAATGCTGATGGGGATAACATGGATCATGGGGGAGGATCCAGTTCTAGAGAACAACTTCCATCTGCAAGGAAGTGGACTAAAGCACATACACCTGACTTAATAATTGGAGATCCTGAAGCAGGTGTCAGAACTAGAACAATAACATCAAATGAATGTATCTATCATTCCTTTCTATTTCAGGCTGAACCAAAGAAAGTGGAAGAAGCTCTTCAAGATGTTGATTGGGTGCAAGCAATGCAGGAAGAGTTAAATGAATTTGAAAGAAATAAAGTCTGGACCCTAGTGCCAAGACCAAAGAACAGACCAATTGTTGGCACAAAATGGGTGTTCAGAAATAAAACTGACAGTGATGGCATAATTACAAGGAACAAAGCAAGGCTGGTTGCTAAAGGTTACTCTCAACATGAGGGTATTGACTATGATAAAACATTTGCTCCAGTTTCTAAATTGGAAGCCATAAGAATCTTTTTGGCTTATGTTGCTCACAAGAAGTTTAAAGTCTTTCAAATGAATGTGAAAAGTGCTTTTCTCAATAGAAAATTGGAAGAAGAGGTATATGTTGAACAACCTCCAGGATTTGTAGATCCAAAATTTCCTAATCATGTCTACAGACTTGACAAAGCATTTTATAGCCTTAAGCAAGATCCAAGAGCATGGTATGAGACTTTAGCTCAATTCCTTCCGGAAAGTGGATTTACCAGAGGCACAATTGATAAAATAATGTTCTACCTCAACCATGGAAAGGACTTACTTTTGGTACAGATATATGTTGATGATATCATCTTTGGTTCTACAAATGCCAAACTCTGTGAATGGTTTGCAAAGCTAATGCAGTCAAGATATCAAATGAGTATGATGGGAGAACTTAGCTATTTTCTGGGACTTCAAGTCAAGAAAAATGAAGAAGGTACTTTCATAAATCAGTCCAAGTATACCAGAAATTTACTCAAGAAATTTGGAACGCAAGACTATTCAACTGCATCCACTCTCATGGCCACTGCAACCAAGTTAGATAAAGATACTGGAGCGCCAGTAGATATTACTAACTACAGAGGTATGATTGGCTCTTTACTCTATTTAACTGCAAGTAGACCTGATATCATGTATGCTACATGTCTTTGTGCAAGATTTCAGGCAGATCCAAGAGAACCTCATCTAATAGCTGTGAAAAGAATTTTCAAGTACCTCAAGGGTACAGCTGATCTAGGATTGTGGTATCCTAGAGAATCAGATTTTAAGCTTATAGGTCACTCAGATGCATATTTTGCCGGATGTAAAATAGACAGGAAAAGCACTAGTGGAAGCTGCCAATTTCTTGGAGGCAGATTGGTTTCTTGGTTTAGCAAGAAATAGAAATCAATTTTCACATCAACTGCAGAAGCAGAATATATTGATGTAGGAAGCTGTTGTGCACAGATTCTTTGGATGAGGGATCAGTTACTGGACTATGGGTTAAAATTTTCTAAAATACCTATTTACTGTGACAATCAAAGTGCTATTGCTATAACAGGTAATCCAGTTCAACACTCAATGATAAAGCACATCAGCATTAAGTACCACTTCATAAGGGAACATGTTATGGAAGGTACATTGGAATTGCATTTTGTTCAAACAGATCAAAAACTAGCAGATATCTTCACAAAACCACTATGTGAAGCTACTTTTACAAGACTGGTAAATGAACTTGGAATGGTTTCATGTTCTTTCTCAAAATCTGCTTAGTTTTTGTTATCATGCATCAGACTTTATGATCAGTGTTTACAGATTATTTTATCTCCATGTGATATGTGCTTAAACTGTAATATATTAAATACTGATTGTTATCTGATGTGATTTTATATACTCTGATAATGTTTTGAATGTTTTGTGACTATTCACTCCAATGAGGATTAATTGTTAGATGCTGACTTAGTAGTCTTTAACAAACTGTTATCCCATGTTTGAATTAGTTGTTTATGCGGAAATTCATTAACATAAGGAAATTCTGATTTTGATCTTAGTCAAATTTACTTTGTGTATCTTATTACTAAGTCACAAACTAGATTCTTGCTTCTTATCTGTCAAATTTTGATGTCAGTAAATCTTAAGGATGAACTACATGCTTGATAAGCTTCACTTATTTGAAGAAAAGAAAAGAAAAGAAAATTGAAGTCAGGTACTCCTTTGAGATCTAGAGTAAATATGTGAAAGGAAAGACCCAAGTGCATTGCTGGTATTAAGTTATATGCATTAGAAAATCAAATAATTTTTTCTTGGTGACTTTTCACATTCTCTGATTACTGGAGAAATACTCTGATAATTGCATAAATTCTGATAGCAGTTGTGACTCATTTACACTGAGAAGCCACTGTAAAAAGAATGTCAAAAGATGCATAAAATGAGCACAAACAGTTGAGGTGGACTTTTACATAAATTTATTCTATAGTAGACTTCAAAATTAAAGACTGATTGTAAGCACTTTTCTTAGTTATGCCTTATTTCTAAGATATACTGAAGTTTATCAGACTTTAATCATTATCTGATCATTTGCAAATGCACACACTCTCACTCCATATGAATGATGAAAATTATGGTGGTGATTAAGTTGTTTTTGACAAACAGTTAAGTATTATTTGCATAAATTCCGAGGACAAGTTCTGATGAAAGTTCTGATGATTAAACTCTGAAGAAACCAGTCAGTATTTGTGTGAAGAATTACAGATACAGTCATTCACTTTTTGAGTTCAGAAGCCATGTTCTGATGATCATTAAATTTTGATAATAGTCATGTTCTGATGCAAATCCTGATGGAAACTCTGATGCTTACGTGGCATTATTTATTTACTTGACTTATTTGTGGTATTTACTGTAACGGTCATATTTATCAGAAAATAATTAGGTGAGATAAAACAGTGATAATCATTTGGTTTATGGGTTGCGTGTTTGTTTTTAAAAACAGCATGTGAGCAATAATTACTGTACATTTCATGTGCCCACTAACCACTGTTTTGACTATTTACTGCGTGACAGGTGTCTAATATCGGTTCTGCTTCAAAATTTAACCGTTGTAATTAGTGGGTGTATAAATAAGAGAGTTAAAAGATTTTACAATCTTTTACCTACTTTTCTTATTCTCTAATCTCTCTCTCTCTCTCACTCTCTAACATTCTCTGAAGCTATTTTCTTACAGGCATTTTATCAAACACCTTGTATACACACCATTTTCTCACTTATTTCTTTACAGTAATGGCACCAAAGGACATCATTTTTAATGGAGCCAAGTTTGTTCCTAATAACTACATGGCTATTCTTTCTAAGGACGAGGCTCCTTCAGAACTTCATTTCGTCCAAGACTTTCTTGCTCGAAGTGAAATAGGCTATGCACTGACCCAACCCCAGGCTCTTTCAGGAATACAGATACTGGAATTTTGGAGGTCAGGTATTTATGATGATAGTGGACAAGCTGGGTCCCCAAGTATCATCTTTACAACAGGGGAGGATGAACATATGGTGACTGTGTCTACTGTTCGCCAAGCTCTACATCTGCCAGAAGATTGTATTTTTAATTCAACAGTTGAGGAGCCAGCTCTTTAACAAATGATGGCAAATCTAGGCTGAAAAGCCTTTGGCAAAGCTGGAACAATTGAAGAGACCCCACATCAGGAGGGAGTGGAGTTTCTTCTTTGACTGCATCACCAGAGCTTTTGCCAACAAATGCTCCAATTTTGATGTAATTATAATCCTTAGTCAACAAATTGGGTATGCTCTAATTCATCAAACTCATTTTGATTATGCCAGTGTTGTGATAGGTTTCATAGGTGATAGGATGACAGAAGATAGAAACACAATTTATTTTGCTAGATTTTGTCAGCTTATATACAGTTTATGTTGTTCTGATGCACCTCAGAATTTTAGTGAGTCAATTCCACCATTTAAACTTTCCAAAAGGGCTTTCACTGACTTATTATCTACTGATAATAAGAAGAATGTACTAAGACCCCTCCAAATTCCTCAAACAGTCAAACAAGTCTTAGTAAACTCTGACCCAAACACCTATACTGTAATATATCCTGATGTAGCACCATTTCAACCTTTATCAACACCTACACAACCTACCACTTCACAACCACAACCTACCATCAGAACATATTTCAAACCAGCACAATCCTCTCACCAACAACCATCTGCTACAACATCAAGACCCAAACCTTCAAAAGCAAAATTTGTTCCTAAATCTCCACCAAGGAGAAGAAGGATGATACTAAGGGATGAGTCTGATGAAGAAGAGGAGCAAGTCCATGTTCATGCATCAGAACCTGTGACAGTTGAAGCTAAAAATGTGATTTTTCAGAAGGAAATGGAAGCTGAAGGGTCTGAAATTCAGAAAAGGAAAAGATCTGCAAACTCTGATGCAGATCATGTTTCTCCACCATCCAGGAGATCAAAGAAAATGAGAGAAGGAAGGCATTTGGCACAACCTCACTCTGAGGATACTCAAGAGAAGCTGAGGAAAGGGATCAGGAATCTCTGATCTCATCTGAACCAATTGTCATTGAAGCCCTTCCTCAAGCTAAAGATACTGTTCCAGACACAGTGATCACACCTCCTGTCTCTCATATTAAAGAAACAACATTTGAAGATTCGGGATTAAGTCCTAAAATTGACATCCACAGGCTGAACATTCCAACCGTTCTCTATCTGAAAGCTCCAACTGTAGCTCAGCCATCTACTGTTATTTTTCCAATCCTACAGGCTGAGTTATCATTTACACCAATTCTGGATCTGGAACCTGAAGTTCAGAATTTAGATGAAGCTGTTCCAGAATCTCCTTCAGTTACACACACTCTTGTGTTATTAGAAGATGAGGAGATGTTATCAAGTTCTAGAGACAGTGCTCCAGTTAATGCTCCCATTCTTGGAAAGGAGGAACTGCTTACAAAGTTTGTTGAACAAGAAGCTCCTGTTCCTTGGGAAGAAACTCAAAGAGGAGTTGAGTGGACCAAGAAGTGGAATGAATCTGATTTCATTCCAAGCTCTAAAGTTCTGACAGAGCATATTGCAAAAGCTGATGAGTTGTTGACAAACTCTGATTTCAAGCACCCACTCAAAGTCACAGCTCTAAGTACTAAAAACCTTCAAGGTCAACACTCTATTACTCATGAAAAAGTTGACAAACTTCTGGAAAGAGCTGATAAGCTGGATATAGAGATCAAGCTAGACAAAAAGAGGTTTATCAGATCTATTCATGAGAAAGTTGAAGCTATTGAGAAGGTTCAAGATAAGCAACAGGCCCAACTTACTGAGGTCCTGGAGAATCAAACCACTCAACAAGCTCAATTGAATGAAATTCAATCTTCAATAGAACTTCTTCTCTCTCTCCTACTACCAGATGATGCCAAAAAAGGGGGAGAAGGTAGTTAAGTCCAAATGTTCAACTAGTCAAATACTGAAGAAGAAGGATGATAAAGGTGATGACCAGGGAAACTCTGATAAGAGTAGAGGTCAGAGTCAAGGTCAAGGAAAATCTTCACAGAAAGTAATTTCTGATGTTAGCAAATCTTCTACACAGAAGAAGTCAAGTTCTGATGTTGTGCATGCTAAAGTCTGATGTCAAGTTCTGATATCCTAATTCAGTCAGGATCTAAAGACTCTTAGAAGTTTTTATAAACTCTGAAGCTAAAGGGAAAGCAGACTACTGTCTACTACAAAGATCCTAAAATTCAGACACTTGATGAAGAAATTGCTAGAAGACTATTTCTCAAGCATAATCCTGGAATAGATTTAGAGAATCTAAAGGAGGAGGAAGCTAGATTTGCAGCTGAGAAGACAAATCTAAAGTCTAAAGCTTCTGATGCAAAGAAACCTCCAAGGCCTAAAGTAAAAAGCATTTTGATCAAGGAAAAGTCAAATTCTGAGGCTTCAAAGCCCAAGACAAGATCACAAGTTGAAACTGATCCCAAGGATAAAGGGAAAGGAAAAATTGATGAACCAACAAAGCCACAGGAGATGAAGATTCCTCAAATCCTGATGAAACCTGTATGCAAACTGGTTCAAGTATTTGATGATGTTGTTGCAGTAGATGAAACTGTTCAAACTCTGAAGAGAAGGAAGATAACTGAAGAATCTAAGAAAACCTCTAACACAGCTCAAGTTGTTCAAAATGAAGAACAACAAGCTACAGAAGAAACATCAAATTCTGATCAAGTCATCAAGACATCAACCTCTGACAGTGCTCAAGTTGATTTGAATAAATTGACAGTTACTGATAAGAGAAAACTCCTATGGAAGAATGTTAATCCATCAGATCCTAAGTAAAGCCAGTTGTTATCTGATTTCATGAATGTTGGATTGAAAGCCAGAGAAGCAAGAGACAGAGCTGGATTAGGTTCTGAAGAAGCCAAGACCAAGACAAGAGTTGAAGTACTTACAAGAGATCCATTCTTATTGACTGACAAACCTCTTGAAGAAGTTACACAGAAATACCTTGATAAGGTTATATCTGTTCAAGTGGTACTGGATGCTCATGATAAGCATAATGTCAAATAAAATCTGATTGTATTTCTTGAAGATAGAAGAACATATCAAATGTCATAATCAGATGTGCTGAACAAATCTCTGAAAGAACTTCAATTCTTTCATTATCTTTTAGAGATAAAGTCTGAGATTACCAGAAGATGGTCAAATTTCATAATGAAGACCATAAGGGATAAAGCAAGAATTTCTGGATCAAGGGTTACAGAATTCATTCCAAACATAGTTGAAGATAATGGAAGTGAAATTCCAATGAAGAAAAATTCTGCTAAACTTGAAGTGATTCTGAAAGAGAAATGTATGTGCTATAATGAAGACTCTTCTCATCCAAGTGTGATCAGACTTGGTGATGGTTTAGAAAGAAATTATATCTCAGCACTTAGGACTGTAATCTACCAGATTGGAAGTCAAGATGAAGAATTGAAGCAAGTCAAAGCTACACTAGCTCAAGTCTTGAGGAATGCAGAAGAAAAGATGATATCAAACTTTGTCAAGAATCACTTTGGATTCATATTGACTCAGTAAATTTGGTAAAAGCTACATGGACTGTAAGTTGTAGTTAGTTGTCTAAATAAACTCTAATTGCATTTGTACTTAAATGTTTTTGACATCATCAAATCTATTAACTTGTATATTTTGCATAATTTACAAGTTGGGGGAGATTGTTAGATATATTCGAGATGTCATGTCTAATATGTTGTGTTTAGTTTCAGAACTTAATATCAGGACTTACTGGAAATCAGAACAACTGAAGTCAGAACATATATCAGAACTTAAGGCCGTCAGGATTTATATCAGGACTTAAGTGCGGATACTTCAGATAAGGAAAGCAGCTGATTTGCAGGAAAGAATCGTGACTAAAACAATAGAAGATATGCATGAAGAGTTAGAAGACTAGAAAACTTGTAGAAGATAATATCTGATTGATATATTTTAGGAGACAGAATTATATTCCATATCAATTAGAAGATATCTTATAACTGTGTACTATATAAACACAGCTTAGGGTTTCACTATAAGTGTTATCATTCACGAGAAAGATTATACATTGTAACCTAGAAGCTATTAGTGATATTATTCATCACTGAGAGAGAACAACTGTTCTATTGTAACAGAGTTTAGTTTATTGAATATACTTGATAACTATTACATACTTGTGTTGATAAATCGATTTGATTGTATAAACACTATATTCAACCCCCTTCTATAGTGTTGTGTGACCTAACATTCTCAAACACTGAATGGACAAAGCATGCCCTTGTTTTAAATAAAAAAAATTTGCACAATCCATAAGATCTTCTTGAGACTTGAAAGATATATCAAGTAATTGCAATTATATATTTTTGTAATTCTCATAAGCAAATTCTATAATTAAAATTAAAATAAATATTCTAAGAATGAAAATGTAAAGTGTTGAAAAGATAATATCACAAAAAATTACCTTCATCTTGGAGATCATCGGAGATATGGAGATTATCGGAGGATAAACTTGTTGCTTGGGAATCATCATTCATATTTTTATGTTAGGATGATTATTAGTTTTGAGAAGTATTTGGAATTGGGAATGAAATTTAGATTAGGAGATGGAAATGTGAAGTAAAGGTAAATAATTTTGACACGCTTCTATTATGTTAAGGGCAGTTTTGTCACTGTCTTATAATTTGCTCTGAATCTTAAATTTCTGCTTTGAAATTAACAATTTCTTTTTCTTATCAATTTGTGGATAAAGAATTGTTTATAAATCTAATATAATCTTGGAGAAATTATCAAAAAATACTATATTTTTTATATTTTTATGATTTTAATATATTATGAAAATATTTGTAAAAATACAGTACAACCATAATAAATCAGATATGCAACTAATTATATCGAGTTTTTTTGGTTGTATTTGAGATTGGATGGAGTTGCAAAAATTCATCGAGGTTGCGTCGAGTTGCAGAATCCGTATTTTTACAAA
The DNA here is from genome assembly GCF_009905375.1 of Apium graveolens. NCBI lineage: Eukaryota > Viridiplantae > Streptophyta > Magnoliopsida > Apiales > Apiaceae > Apium > Apium graveolens. Next base: position 249,648,717 of record NC_133655.1, read on the forward strand.
TATAATGATACTTTTGTAATTTTTTTAGAAAAATAACATTTTTTTCAAAAAAAATTGAACTTGAGTATTTTTCAAAAAAGCGTACAACTAATTTTAATGGCATTTGCTTGTCACAATTTTTTAAAGAGATTTTTATACTTCAAATTCAAATCATTTTAATGACATTTTAATACTTGAAATTCAAATCATTGTTTGTGATGGGTTATTTTGCATGGTGAAAAATTAAAATATCCAACACTTAGGGACAAATGTCCAAAATACCAAAAGGCGGGAGTGTCCGCCTAAAATGCCCACTGAACACGCATTCAAGACATGCCTATTCACTTTTTTAAAAAATAACAAAGGATACGCATTACAAGAATGCGTATTCACTAAGGATATGCATTACATGAATGTGTATTCACTTTTGTCTTTTAGTGAATACTCATTCTTGGATTGTGTATTTCTTTAATTTTTTAAAAAGAATACTGTTAGTTGCTAAACACGTGCTAATATTACACGCAAGTATACGAGTTCGCAAGTAGTATAAGATATAAATCAAATTCGATCCCACAAAGACTGTATTGGTTAACTATCTGAATTACGCACCTAAGCAACAATGTATGGTTATTATTCAATGCTAAGACGATAACAAATTGAGAATGTTTATAACTAAGAATTACGCTAACTATTATAACTACGAGAATAAGGTAGACTGAGTTAATATATATGACAAACATGGATCCTAACTTCATTAAATACTTCATTCAATAGCCTTATTATTCTCAACCTTAGAATGCAATGGTGATGACACTAATCAGACAACACGAAACTGATAAACGCCAACTTTCGTTGCACGAGTACCATTCTACCAGACATCCACAAAAGAGATAGAAGCTAAATAAGCACCAATTATATTGCGGCCCTATATGTCTATAGAATTTGACAACATAACGGTTTAAGAATAAGTAATCTATCTTGATTATATAGGGCAAGTAAGATGGTTAAAATTACCTACGAATCATGCATAACAATACATGAACCTATGCTAGCGTGGCAAGTTCTAAATCCTTAAATTCACTTTCGCTTCATTAAGAATTAACACACTATCTTATAAGTTCGCGACGCTCACAAGACGAATAAGCACAACCAATACTAGGATATCATACAATCACCACATACTAAGGCATCACACAATTTAACTAAAGAAATCCATAAATAAATCCGCTAGAACCCCACGATAACAATTAGCCCATAATCGAACTCATCGCCAATGTGGGTTCTAATGAAAACATGATATAGCAAACATAGTCTTTATACGAATAAATAAAACCAAGTACATACAAGAATATAGGTTCAGCAAAATAAGAAACAAGCATCTAAATTACAACTCAAAACAAAGATTCACAAGAATATACTAGATCGTCTTAGCCTTTGTTGAATTGTGCTAAAAGGTCTCTTGCCGTCTTCTCCTTCCTTGATATCTTGAAAACTCTGAATCTCTGATTATATATTGAAAAATGACATAAGTTATGTTTATATAGCAGCCCATGCATCCCAGGAGTCCAGAATTCAAATTGCAAAAGAATCAGGATTTCTTTTATCCCGACCCAGTACGGGCGCACGCTTCACCAGCGCGGGCGCGCTAGCTTTCTGTTCCCCCGGCGCGGCCGCGCGCAACACCAGCGCGGGCGTGCCTGCCTTCTGCCAAAACTTTATTTTTTCTTCTTCTTTATTCCTTGCAGCTTCGAGCCAATCCTTCAAGCTTTTATTTCAACACATCCTTAACACCATATTAGCATCAAAACAATGTTAATTTACCTGATTCACGAAGTAAAGCCTGAAATGCAAAAACACTTGAAAACATGTTAAAACACAAACAACTTGAGTACAAATACACTAAATCAAAGCTTATTAGAGCATAAATAAGTGTCATAAATGCCACTTAACACACCCCCAAACTTGAATCGATGCTTGTCCTCAAGCATAAACAGACTCAAAGAACAAGAAATAAAAATGCATGAATGCAACTAATATGAATGCAACGATCCCCAAAGAATAACTAAACCAATAAACTAGCAACACTTCAGCAAATGCAATTATTCGCATAAAGGTCCGTCAAATCTCACAAATCAATCTACACACCAGAGACGTGCCTGTGTGCAAATGCTTACAGAAATACTATAGCAACTAAATCGACAATCATAACTCACTACTTATCAAGACAATCGCAAGTTTATAAATAGAATAAAAGCTAAACTCAAAATAACTTATAGCACTTCAATTCTTATATCGGAGTTAATCATGGATTCATGCTTTTATTCATACAAAACAAAACACATATGCTTATTTGATCGTGCAATGAGTGAGGTCCACAAAAGACTTATACAATAGTACCCATGTAGCGAGCGTTAGGTTAGTGGATCCCAGACTATAGAAGCCTTAGGTCACTAGGCACAAAGTCCCCTAAGAACTTAATAACTCGAGTACTAAAGAGCCCACTCGTGATCAATTATACATAACACTTATTTTTTATTTTTTTTTCTTCTTTTTTTTCAATTTCTGAATGAGTTCGTTTCGCTCCATCTCATTCAACCCTAGGCTACTCATAAAAATATGAGTCGGCTTCCTCCAATTTTTAAATATCCATGTCTTTTATTATTAAGAGAATATCCTAAATTCGAAATATAAACAAGCGGTTAAACCTCGACAAACCAACAAATCATGACTATGATCTAGTACTGTAGCAACCTATAAGACTTAGTGAAATAAAAATGTCTCTAGCATGCAAATCAATCCAACAAGACTCAACATTACTAAATACGACATCACTACACTAGCATCAATATCACCAATTAATCAGAAAAATTATCTAAGGGAGTCATGATATAATGCAAATGCATGAAACTACATGAACAAACTATCATAAAAACTACCAAAAAGAAAATGAAATAATAATAAAAAAAACTACATGACAAAATATATGCAATTATATGAAATAAAACTATCATGAACATTCAAACTATATGAGACTCACACAAACATATTCCTTCAACTACTACTCCCAAATTTAAAATATTCACCGTCCTCAGTGAAGGTAATAGTAAGGAATCAGGCATACCTACTCAAAATCAGAATCATCACCTTCAACGGGTGGAGTGTCAGGTGTGTCCAGAGGTGGATACATGGAATCCTCACCAAAAACGGTCCAGTGAATGTCAACTCTGGTGGCTCTAAATACAGTCCCAAGTGCCTAGGTGAGATCGCGTGCAAACCGACTGTGGATGTCGTGCATCGCATCCATCCTCCTCGCAAGATGCCTATACTGTGTCGAACTCAAAACAGCTCCCATATCTGCTCCTGCTACCTCATCTTGCTGCTGCTGCTGCGATGGACCGGCCTCCTCTCCTAACTCGGCTCTCCAAGCCGCCTTGCTAGCCTGCTGCATACCACCGACATATGACTGAGGGGCTGGACGTCCTCCTGGTAAATGATCATAAGAATAACCAAGCCCCTTAGGATCGGGCTTGCCGCCATACCACTCAACCATGATGTGCAGCGTAGAACTGTCGATAGGAGCACTGGGAAGCTGCAGCTACTCATGTGTGGACCAATAAACACCAACTTCCACGCACAACTTCGTCACAACGGACACATAAGGAATAGCACCTGTAGTACCTCCCCTCAAAAACCGCAAGATCCCCTGATAGATCACCATCCCCAAATCAATGTAATCACCCTGCAGAATACCCCATAGCAGACGAGCACGCTCCACAGTAATCTCATGCACATGCGAAAATGGCATGATGTTAGAACAAATAAAAGAGTTCCAAGCTCGTGCAAACCTGTTCATGCATGAGGCAAGGAACGTGGAGTAATCATCAGTGCCCCTCTTGAACTTCCAATGAGTCTCAGGCACACAGAGAGTAGCAATGATCAGATCCAAGTTAAAGTCCTCCGGAGTCTTATCGTTCCAAGTGTCCTGACCCACCTTCCTCGCAGGCTGCTCAATCACTGTTCTAATAGCCTCAGCTCTATACTCGACAGTCATCCCCCTCACCGCCGTAAAGCCATTCTTCTCCGCTTTAGCATTGGTATAAAACTCCCGCACAACACTCATGGGCACAACAGCGAGAGCCTCACAAAAAGGTACCCATCCCATCTCGAGAATCATCTTCAACAACTTACCATCCTTCCCGGATGGCAAAAATCCTCTCTCCTTAGCAATAGGCTTCGAGAGAAGCCTCGTATAATCCTCCTCAGCCTCAGGAGTAGAAAACCTAGGCATCACACCACCAGCAGATGATGAATCGGTGATGCTGCTTCCAACTTGAGTTATCTATCTTTTGGGTGCCATCGGATTGAAAACGAGTGAATAAAAGCTTAAGTATTTAGAGAGAATTTGTGTTTGAGAGTTTGTGAATTGGTGGATTGTTGTGTATAAGTTTATTTATTTATAGGTGGAGGGGTGTGAATTTGATAAGGAATAGAAGTGGGATTGATTATCGGAATCGTGGCAATAATGGAATTGATTGGGAGAGGGAATTATGGGGTGTGGAAGAGTAAAAATCGGGTTTGAATTGATTTTGGAATTAAAATCCCGATTTTACCTTATAAACTGCCGCCTTAAAAAAAATTCGCACAGGGACCGGCGCGGCCGCGCGCTGATACAGCGCGGGCGCGCTCTACTTTTGGAAAACCAGCGCGGCCGCGCACTAGGTTAGCGCAGGCGCGCTCAGCTACTGGAAAAACGGCGCGGCCGCGCGCTAGAACAGCGCGGACACGCCCAGCTTCTGTACTTGGCCCTAAATTTTTTTCTTTTTATGATATTTTTATGTTTTTCTCTTTTCTTCTTGCTTCTTCTGCCTACTAATATACAACATACTTGAGTTGCCTCCCAAGAAGCGCTTCTTCTACATCGCTAGCTCGACGTAGAATCTCGAGATCAAGTGGACAATAAAATGGCACTAACCACCTCGCGGGTTGCCGTATCACCATAATAATGCTTCAATCTCTGACCATTTACCTCAAAAATATGGCCCGAATCATTCTCAAAAATTTCCACCGCTCCATGTGGAAACACAGTTTTGATTATGAAAGGACCTGACCATCTTGACTTCAACTTTCCAGGAAAAAGACGGAGACGTGAGTTGAATAAAAGAACTTGTTGCCCTGGCACAAATTTCTTGAGCACTAGACCCCGATCGTGCCACCTCTTGACTTTCTCCTTGTGCATTTTGTTGTTCTCGTAAGCTTGAAGTCGAAATTCATCAAGTTCGTTCAATTGAAGCATCATTTTCTTTCCAGCTGCATCCAAGTCCAGATTCAATTTCTTCAAAGCCCGATAAGCTTTATACTCGAGCTCCACCGGCAAATGACACCCCTTACCATAAACCAACTGAAATGGCGACATTCCCAATGGAGTTTTATATGCTGTTCTATATGCCCAAACAGCTTCATCAAGCTTCATAGACCAATCCTTCCTTGATGGACACACTACTTTCTCTAAAATGTGCTTGATCTCTCTGTTAGATACCTCAGCTTGACCATTTGTTTGAGGATGATAAGCCATAGCAATGAAATGATTCACATTATACCTTTTCATCATGGTAGTGAACTTGCGGTTGTAAAAATGCGACCCCTCATCACTGATTATGACTCTTGGAGTTCCAAACCTTGTGAATATCTTCTTGTGAAGAAAATTAAGCACCACTTTCACATCGTTCATTGGTAACGCCTTAACTTCAACCCATTTCGACACGTAATTAATTGCCAACAAGATATACTGATTGCTACAAGATGAGACTAATGTCCCCATGAAGTCAATTCCCCAAACATTGAAGACCTCAACCTCGAGAAGCACATTAAGAGGCATCTCATCCCTCTTGGACATATTACCCACACGTTGACATCGATCACATTTTAAAACAAACTGATGAGCATCTTTAAACAATGTCGGCCAAAAGAAACCTGCTTGAAGAACACGAGCTACTGTCTTTTCTCCACCATAATGTCCTCCATAAGTTGTTGAGTGGCAATCTCGCAAGATCCCCCCCCCATTTCGCTATAAGGAATACATCTCCTGATGATTTGGTCAGCTCCTTGTCTAAAAAGAAATGGCTCATCCCACATATACCACTTCACTTCATGTAGAAACTTCTTCCTTTGAGCATAAGATAAGTCGGGAGGCATGATGTTACTCACAAGGTAGTTCACAATGTATGCAAACCATGGTTCTTCTTCTTGCACTCCAAACAGCTGCTCGTCGGGAAAAGACTCATTTATCAATGTCTTATCCAACTAAGTAGCATTAGGATTCTCTAATCGCGAGAGATGATTAACAACTTGATTTTCAGTTCCTTTTCTGTCCTTGATCTCTAGTTCAAATTCTTGGAGCAAAAGAACCCATCGAATTAATCTAGGCTTAAAGTCCTTCTTCGAGACAAGATATCGAATTGTAGTGATCAGTGAACACTGTCACCTTAGTCCCAAGTAGATAAGATCGAAATTTCTCAAAACCATTGTAAGTCATATGTCATACCTATTTGTATATTCGAGGATTCAACTCAACTCAAATAAGAATGTAGTAAGTAAATAGTGGATCTACTGTCAGAGAGATCTCGCAAAGTAACATCTGTCAGAGGATTCAGAAACAAGGTTCATCTACAGACTTGAGGAGTTAATTCACTGGAAGAAGTTCAAGAAATTGATCAAGCCTCAGTGATATAAATCAAGATCGTGGATTTAATCAAGTGACAGAGATCTCGTCAGAGTATCATTAATTACAAGGATTTAATCTGAAGAAAATCAAAGTGTCAAAGTCAAGACATGAAGAAACGTCACGAAGTTAGTCACTCATGAACCAGACAGTACATCGAGTGTCAACATTGAAGTGATGGAATTGATTCATATATTTCAGTGATTTTCAGAAGATATACAGAAGAATAGATGTTGCTCAAGATTAGTATTAATTCTCTATTAATTAATTAAGTCATATAATTTAATTAAGAAAATAAATTATATCTGCAAAAGATTAATTTATTTGATTAATTAAATTAATTAATTAATTAATTCTGAATTAATATTAAGAATTTTCAGAATTTAAATTGGTTTAAAAATCTGTTTTAATTCAACAAGACAACTGATTGTATTAGTATGACAATCGGTATGACAATCAATAGTCATACCGAAAGTCATGCTAATTCAAAAGGATTGTCTTACCAGAATTTTTATAGGATTTAAATCTATTTATTTTCAGCAAAAACAATCTGTTTGAACTACTATGAAAATCGGTATGACAATTGATTATCATACCGAAAGTCTTGCTAGTTCATTCTGATTGTCTTGCTAGTTCTAAGGATAGTCCTACCGATTGTCTTGATGAGCTCAGGATTGTCTTGCCAGTTCAATTCTATTCAGTTGATTGATTAAAAGAAGCAGAAGCAGTTCATTCAAATTATTCAATCAACAATACAGAACCCGAGAACAAAAGAAAAAGAAGCAGAACAATATTTCATCTTCTCTGCAAAACTTCAAGATCAATTTCTAGATTGTAAAGTTAAATCCAATCAACTAGAAATCTTTATCTTGTTCTTGTGTAACAATCTAGCGGATCAAAATCCCTAGAACTTAATCTCAAATCGCGTTTAGCATTTGATTCTAATTATTGCAAAAATAAAAAAAGTTCATGTCGAATTTATTCTAAATTTATGATAATTAATTTGAGATTAATTCCTTGTAATCGATACAGTTGTTGTAACACCTTTCAAGTTTAATAATATTCTTATTTAACTTGAATTTTGTTTCACATTTTTTATTCCGCATTTATTCGATTATTCGGTACCGTTTGTATTCAACCCCCCTTCTACTAACGCATTGGGACCTAACAATTGGTATCAGAGCCTTCTGATTAACGAACAAATCAAGATCCTAGACTTTTGTGATTTTTCAACTCCTTGAATTTTTATTCATTCAAAAATTCATAATGACTTCACAAAAAGTTGGAACCGTTAAAATTCCACAATTTGATAAAGAGAATTATATTATGTGGAAGAAGAAGATGATCTTGTTTTTACAAGTGGCAAATCCCAAATATTCAAATTGTTAAAGAAGGGGATAAAAACTCCGATGGTTATTGAACCGGAGGTGATAGTAGATGATGTTGTGATCACCAAAGCCAGAACCTATCCTAAAGATCCTGAAGATTTTACTCCTGATGAAAAGGAAGAAGCCTCCTTGGATGCCAGCCTTCAATTAATTTTAATTGATTCCCTTGATCCCTTGATGAACTGACATGTGATGAACTGTAAAAATTCCAAACACATGTGGGAAACTATTGAGGTGATCAATGAAGGCACAGAGGAAGCTAGGGAGAACAAGTTGGAGATCCTAACCTCTGAGTATGAACATTTTAAATCAAATCCAGGAGAAGGAATTACTGAAGTGTTTGAGAGGTACAATGCGTTGATCAACAACCTGAACATCAATGGAAAATTTTATTCAATCAGGGAGGTCAACAAAAAGTTCCTTTTAACACCGCCAACTCATCTTGAACATAGAATCACTGCCATTAGAGAAGCTAGAGATCTGAGTGAGATTTCTTTGGACAGGCTCTATGGAGTGTTAAAAACCTATAAGTTGGAGCAGATTCAACAGAAAGAAGTCTACGGGAAAGATAGAATGGTCAGCACATCTACTGCACTTGTAGCTGAAGGTCAACAACAACAGCAATCTCAACAATTGGAGAGAATGGTATAGTGTTCCAAGGCTGAGAAAAATATGTTAGTAGCAGAATATGATCCTCCTACTACAAATCAATCAAGTGATGATTTTTATTCCTTGGAAGAGCTGGAGCAATTGGAAGACGAGTCAATGGCCCAAATTGTCAAGAGATTCTCCCATGTCAGATTCAAGAGGAATCCCAAGCTTAAGTACAAGTCCAACTACAACAAATTCCAGAAAGGTGGATCTTCATCCTCTAACACCAGCAGTGGTGGATATAAAACAGGGATGGTTGATCGGAGCACCATCAGATGCTATAACTGCAATGAGTTGGGACACTTTGCCACAGAATGTAGGAAGCCAAAGCAAGTAAGAAAGAACTCTGAAAGGGCTTATCTGGCAAAGGGAAGAAGCTGGGATGATACTGACAGTGAAGATGAAGAAGAAGGAAATTTTGCTCTTATGGCTATTGATGGAAAAGCTTCATCGTCAAGAATAGAGGTAAAACTTTCTGATGCTGAAATGGTTTATCATCTAAGAGGCAACTTAAATAATGCACGTCGTGATAATGAACTGTTAAGTTTACAGATCAAAGACCTTGAGAAAGAGGTCAATGAATTAAGACTTGTGCATATTAATCAAGACAAATTAAAAGAACAAGTATCTTTTCTAGAGAATAGAGTTGACTATTACAGAAAACTCGAAACTATTCTCAAAGACAAGATCACCGGTCTTGAGACTAAGGTTAGAGCCTACTTCAATTCTTGTCTGAAGGCTAAAGAGTTCTACAGTAAGCAAGCTGTTAATCAAACATCTGGAATAGGTTATGATTACAATGCTGCTATTGGAGAATTAGACATAAACTCCCCTCCTCATGTCTGTGCTAAAGGGAGGGAAGTACCACATGTGCTTAAGGGTGTTGATGAACCCCTCTATAAACCATCAATTGATGAACCATTTGATACGACCTCTTCTGTTATTTAGGAAGAAATACGTGCTGAAGATCATGCTAATGAGAAGGTTGTTTCCAAGTCAAGTGTGTCGAAAGTTCCAGTCAAAGTTGTGAAAGCAACTGAGACTAACTCAGACACACATGAGTTGGATAACAAAAATGCCATGTCTGCCATGCATAAATTGCCTGCTATTAATCACTCTCATAAAGCATGTGGTGTTTCTAATTGTATGTCTTGTGCTTTTAATATGATGTATGCCTATTTTAATGGTAAGCATGTTTCTAATGATAAGACTGAAAGGAATATGTCCTAAGTCCAATTATGTATGAGGATTTAGGAATAACTTTTATGTAATCTGTTTTGATTTCATTGATATTAATAAAAGACTTGTTTTGTTTTTATTACGGACTTTATCTATTTAAGTGTTTAAATAAGATATACCATAGTTTAGAGTAAAGCTTTTTATGGATTATGATGAGATCATAATAGTGAGACCTAAAAAGATGATAACTCTAAACTTAAATAGTTCCTGGTCATAGGATTACTAACTGATAATTAATAATCCGCAAAGATCGGTACATACTATACTTGCTTCATTATGAAGGATGTCTGTTCTCATAGACATTTGTGTGGTGACACTATAGCTAGTATGTAGGTGCTTATTATAGAATAAGTTCACTGAACATGACTCGTACAGCTGAACAACTGCTGGAGTTCACTCACGTGTCAGCAGTTGTTCACATAGTGATAGTTGTACAAGTATCCTTAGACTTGAGGTCATCATAGTCATCTTGTGTACACTAAACTATGCTTTGGTTTAGTTCTTAGTCTCCAGGGACAATTATTAGGGCTCTACTGGGCATAGGAATTTGTACACGAAGATAATGTATGATCAATAAAGGATCTACCCCTTCCAGTGAAGGAAGCGAATGTTCAAGGCTGATCCACTTATGCTAGTTCAGGAATCTCTGGCCAGAGTGAATGAAATTAGAAAGGAGTTTCTAATTTGCATAGAACTAAGCATAGTAAATGGTAAGCAAGTGATTGAATTAGATAGGCTTGACACGAGATCCATGCCTTATATTTAATCGGGACATTGTAGGGTAGAAGGAGTTTATTGTACGATAACTATTCACTGAATAGGTTCTTGGTATTCTAAGCAGTGAATTCATATTATCCGGATAGTCGCGATATGCTGAGAAGTATCCCTCACGATGTAGAATAAATGTGATTAATTAATTAATCATATTTAATAAATTAGAGAATTTATATAAATAATGATAAAATAGTTTTATTATTATTTATTTCTACTACCGGCTTAATATTGAACCTACAGGGTCACACCATAAAAAGAGAATGATTTAATGGTGGAGGAATTAATTAATAATGGCTAATAATTATTTATTTGTGAAATAAATAATTAATTGGCAAATTTAATAATTGATTAAATGAGATTTAATTGATTATAAATTAATTAAGAAAAGTTCTTAATATTATTAATTAAGGATTTAATTTTTGGAAATTAAATCAAGAGAGAGAATTATTTCTAAAGTGTTTAGAAAAAGGATTAATAATTAAAAGGTGTTTTAATTATTAATGAGAATAATAAATGGGATAATAATAATATTATTTATGGAAAATTTCAGATGAAAATTTTGCCTATAAATATACTATTATAGACCCTATTTTCATTCGAACCCAAAAACCCAAAAAGTTTGGAAAACCCAATTCTCTCCACCTCCTTCCTCCTCCTTAACATCGTTTTCTTGGTGGATACAGGTGGAGTGCTTCACACTTGAGGAGCAACTGCTAAGGATCTCTGATCGTTGTCTCCAAATTATTTTAAAGGTTAGATTCGATCCCTCGAATTTTTATTCATGATCTGTATGCTTTTATTTGGATTTTATATGTGTAAAAAGTGTTTTTCCATGCCCCCGCTGTGATTAAAATCCAACAATGGTATCAGAGCATAGGTTGTATGCATATAGATCTGTGGTAAAAATTTCAGAATTTTATGTGCTTGTATGAATTAATTATGATTTTTACAAGTTATATTATGGATTAATTTTGTCTGATGAGAAATCGTTTCTCAGAATAATTTTGAATATTGATCTGGGTTCTACAAGTGTTGTAAATCGTCTGGGTATTTTTTTCATAATTTTATGATGTATAGATTTTTTAATATGAAATTTTTAAAGTTCTTGCAATTAAATTCATAATTAAATAAATCATATATATATATAAATTGATTGTTTGTAAGTATATATATCTGTATCTGTACTTTGTCTGTGTTGTTTATGCTGTTGCACGGATAGAAAAGCATACAGGGCACAGGTCAGTTGTTAGGCACGGCAATCGAGAAAGAGAATCTGTCAGGCGGCTGTAGAAAATAAAAAAAAAGGGGGTGTCGCGCATTCCGGGAATGCGTTACACCCTGTGGCGCATTCACGGAATGCGTTACACCTTTTAATTGGTTAAAAGGGTTGTAACGCATCACTGGAATGCGTTACAGGGCTTGTAACGCGTTCCTGTAATGCGTTACAGCCCGACTGTCCATATTAAAATTGATTTTCTGGGAGTTTCGTAACTCCGTTTTGGGCGTGCAATATACCGTTGGATTCGTTTTTCCGAGATGGATCTAATGGATTGATCAATTTTAGTTTATATAAAAGTTTTGAACTGTTTATATTTCCATGAAGTGTTTTAAAGTTGTTTTTTAACTGTTTTAACTGCTTTTAAATGCTTCATGTGATACATAGAGATGTATAATGCTTAGACTAATGTGCTAGATGATATAACATGCCTACCTTGATGTTTATTCATGTTGATATTTGTGATATATGCTTAGTTTATCATGCGATGATAGATTTAGGTGAACTTAAATGAACATAAGGCGTTTGTTAGACAACCTAGTATAGTGAAATTGTTTCATAACCTTAATAACAATATTATGAATACAATCATGAGATTCTTGTGTTTATGAAACACGTAATTGAATATGAATTTTCAATATGAGAGAAAGGATGATTCTGTCAACAACAGATTTCTATCTGTAAGAAAGGGTTATTAAGTGACGCCTCTTGACAATGCTCCACCCGATCTGGGAATCATCTGATTATTGATTATTGATTTGAAATATTTAATTTAAAAGGAAGAATCTCTTTATAATATGATTATGATTGTAACGTAATATAATCCCTCTAAAATTAAATAATATCAAGTAGTAATTGGCCAATGACACAACGGGCTTGTGTCGGTCATAGCCTTCCAACATGATAGAAAAGTAGTTCTTATTTTTGAATCATTGTCGGTTCGTGCTACAGCCGAGGAATTTGATTTCGAAATAAGAAATACTTGTCTATTACATAGAGATGTGTACATTGAATAAGAATCTAAAGGTCGGTACATGCTACAGCCGTGGGCCTTTGGGGACTGATTCAACTGTACGGAATGTTGGGTTAGACTTGACTTAGAATATTGAGTTTGTCGTGCCACAGCCGTGACTCAATTATTCAAGAGGCTAAAGTTAGATTAGGGAATAACATAAGATATAATTGACAAGAGTTGTCTGCCTATTGAACATTACATGGCGGTTCGTGCTACAGCCGGGGTTGTGTATTGGAATGTAGGATCCCTATTCCCACTAGCATTATGAATGCTTAATTTTTCACATAGGGGGTTGAATAAATTAGGTAAACTAGTGGGAGCCACTTATGAATAAAGACCCAATTCATATAGTGTTTTGAAATGAAATCGATTATTTGCTAAGTGTTGTTATGTGTTTATCATTTACAAATTTACTTTGTACGTTATATCTTCTACACTATCACTCAGGAGCATACTGGATGCTCACAAATTGACTGGTCCTAATTATGCTGACTAGCTTCGAAACTTGAGAATTGTTCTCAGGATTGAGAAGCTGGAATACGTGATTGACTCACCTAAGCCTACTGAACCTGCTAGTGATGCACATAATGATGAACATATTGTGTATCGTAAGTGGATAGATGATGCAAATGTTGCTCAATGCATCATGCTAGCTTCCATGAACATTGAGCTACAGAAGCAACATGAGCATATGGATGCGCACACTATCCTCATGCATCTACAAGAGTTGTATGATGTGGCGGGGAGGACAGCTCGATATGAGATATCGAAGGAGCTGTTCGGTTGTAGGATGTCTGAGGGATCATCTGTGAATGACCATGTACTTAAGATGATCAATTTGATTGAACGTCTTGGACAACTTGGTTTTGCCATGGATGGGGAGCTGAGCCAAGACTTGGTCTTGCAATCGCTTCCGAGTTCGTTGTCGCAGTTTGTTGTGAACTTTCACATGAATAAGTTGGATGTCCAGCCTGCCTG